>NW_015113174.1:394706-460551 GCF_001443285.1 Poecilia latipinna | reverse complement strand
TCCGCCTGAGCTTTTTTGGAAAAAATTTTGGACGCGTGGGGGAGGGGGGAGGGGGGGGGGGGGGGGGAGAAAGGGAGACAGACAGAGGAAGAGAGCAGGGAAGACGGAGAGTGAAGGAGTGAGAGCGCAGTGCTGACATCGCCGGAATAAACACAGCGACTCCATCAATTCTTTAGGATTGTGAGGAGAAATAAAAAAGCAAAGACAGTGGAAAGGGGGTGAGGTGGGAATGTAACAGAGAAGCTACTAACCAGAGCTAGGTGGGCTTTTTATATCACAACTATTGGGCTTAAATAGATCTGGATTGAACCCTCCAATGCAAGGAAACCGCAGCACAAACACACACTGACGAAATATTTATTTATATGAACTTGTGGGGAAGGTGGCCTAAACATAAACTAACAATTATAGAAAAGAAAAAAAAGAAAAAAGACTACAAACAGTGTCTTGAAAAAGTATTCACACCCCTTGAGCTTGGGATGTTACGGAGCAGACCAACAAAAAGTAGGAGGTAATTATGAAGCGTAAAAACAATACAAGGTTTATTAGGATTTCTTTTTTTAACCCAAAGGTGTAAAAAGGATTAAGGAACACTTAAGAGGTCCACGGTGACTCTGGAGGAGAAGCAGAGATCCCCAGCTCAGGTGGAAGAAACTGAGCAAGAATCAAGAGATTCTTGTTCTGGAGTCCACAAATCTTGGCTTTTGTAGAGGAGTGGCAAAAGTTAAAGATATTGTTGGAAAAAAAAAAAAAAAGCCAGGAGAAGTGCTGCTTGCAGATTGCCATAAGCCACACGTGAGCAAATCTGGCTCATCAACTTTTTACAATGCTCTCTAAACTTTAGACACACATAAATCGGACCTTCAAGATAACAAGAGCTGTAAATATAATTTTGTCAGTTCTATCAAAGCAGTTTTTATCTGTCTATTGTACCAAATTACTTCAATGACAAAACGTTAAATACTGAATACAGCCAGAGCTCATTAGACTGGATTAGAATAGATTAGAGGGGTAAAAACTTTTAGCCATGGGGGCCGAAACTGTCAAGTAGCTGTGGGCCACAAAAGTTACTCACTTCATTGTAATGTTACTTTTTTGTTTTTACTTGTTCAACAATAAAATAAATGAAACAAAGAAAGTGGTTTGTGTGCAGAAAAGGATCAGTAAATCATTGCATACTGGAAATTCATAAAAGTGGTCTTGCATGTGTATTCTCAGGAACAGAGTATAAGGGTTGCTCTTTAAAACCTCTTGCTTTTATTTAGTCGGGTTTAATGGATGAGTTGACCCCACTCTGCTTCTGAGTGGAAACCCCAGGTTATTTGTGGATTTATTTAAAATAAAATTCAACTAAAATAAATAAAAAATGCAGTAAATTAAAGATGAGTAGTTTCTATTTTCCATTTTAGGATGAACTGAATTTGTCAGTATCTTTTTTCTTTAAAGTCCCGTCCTCTGTGAAAATTTCACCCTTACTAGAAAATAACGTAAATGTTTGTATCGACCTCCTGGACTGGCAAACCAAATCCAGCCAGCTGGCTCCAACATCAGGCTTCTCTGGTTTTAATCAAAAGATCTTCACGTGTAAGAATGGCCTCGTCAAAGTCAAACACCTAAACCTAATAAAACCTGTGAACAGTTTTTTAATAGTAGTTCTAAATGTGCAAAGGAGGTAGAGATTGACTCCAACAGGGTTGGAGCTGGAAAACAGTGTGCCTCTACAAACAACTGGCTCAGGGAGGCTCATAAGGACAGCAATTCACACTTTTTTTTTAAGGATTGATTTGGGTGGCATCTTTTCTCAGCTGCTCTCCACATTGAATTAAGCCCAGCCTCTTATTAAAGGAATACTACTCTACTCTCTGTGTGCGTGGAGAAAACTGGTGATTAGATAGTCTTGCAAAAGGTTTATATATAAGTGACTGCATGTGCATCTTCTTGGAAGTGTGTGTGTGCGTGTGCATGAACATGTGATCACATGCATCCGACCTGAGCAGTGTAGCCGAAGGGGGGCACCTCTTCTTATTAGCATCATCAGTCTGCATCATTACCAGGCTGCCTGGGCTGGGCAGCAGGTGCTACGGGAGTGCCAGGGTTACAAACGACCACAGGATTCCTCTAAGAACACACACACACACACACTCACACACACATGCACAAACTACACGGGTCTTTGAAACCCTCCTTTTTCGAATTCCCAAAAGGGATGCGGGGCGTCTGTGTCTATCCGTTATCCGGCGGGTTAGCGCACGTGTCGGACCAGGTTTTCACCGGAGGGGACGGACTCCATCCATTCTCATGACAACGGGCCAGTGATGTGCAGCCGAGGCTGGGAGAAAACCCTGCTCAGAGCAGGGGAGGGCACGCGGAAACAAAACAAACACCGCACGTGCTTTGTGTAAGTCACAGAGTACCTATGTAGAGCGTGCACATGACATATTCTGCAGAAAACTTGCAAGAAAAAAAAAGAAGAAGAAGAAAAAAAAAAGGAAACAACTCAGGTGCAGGTGGGAGTAGATTAAGGGTAAAATGGATGTTGGGTTAATATCGGAACTGTTGTGCTTGTAGCGGAAAATCCGAACATTTAACATCGTACTCCTAATATCAAAAATATATGAGGTCTTGTGTTTACCTAGGGCCAATGGTTGCTTTGAACCAATTCTTTCAGCTAGATGAACCTAAAGCTCCATATACAGCATGCATAAACCAGTGGTGCTATAGCATGTACACTTTGTTGGCCAAGAACTGCTTCATTACGGGAGAAGACAGCAGTTGAAATGTTATGAGATTGGTTTTATACAATGTATAAAACCAATTAGCTTAATTTTTATTCTGCTTAAACGACAACAGGAACAAAAAAAAAACAAACACCAAGAGTCACCACTTATATGAAGTAGAAGCATCGCAACTGTTATAAGGTTCATCTTCCTTCTGTTTGTTTCACGCATCATCACCCGTCTCAGGCAGGTCAATGCACCACAGACAGCTGCTTTCAAAGTTGCCATTTATTGCTGACTCTATAAATGCTGTTTTAAAATGATGCATAAACATTTTTCGGTCTGTTAAAACCATTGGCTGACATTTCTAAATGCTGCTTGAGACGGGGTTTAGAAATGTCAACTTCGACAAACACTGATGAGAGTTTAGGAAGCCTCTATTGGCATTGTAGAGAAATTAATTAGAAATGTTCTACATGATGTAATGATGCGACTGACGGTTTTCTATTGCTTCAGATTAGGGGGGGGGGAATTCTAAACGTAAAGATTTTTAATGGCCCTGTGATGAATTACACAAGAACAGAGATCTTTTGGGAAAAAATAAATAATAATAAGTTGCCATACGGTCTTCTAATTTTTACCATATGTAGTTTGAAAAGTGTTTTGAACATTTGTATTCAACTGTCCTAACTGAAGACATTTTTTCTGCCAGTCTTTTGGCATTATGTCTCTATCAGCTTTCTCCATATTTAGTGGGAACTAAAATATTTGCCCATTTTTCTTTGCAAAATAATCTCAGTCAAGTTGGATAGAAAACTTCTATGAAGTCCATCGAACTTCAAGACTTGCCCCTGATTTTCAACTGGACATAGTTCTGGATGTTGAACTATACGTCCTGAACCATTTTAACAAATATTCTTCTTCTACTACTGCTTTATATTAAGCTCCTCCCACATTCCCATGAACGCTAATCAATTTTCCTGTCCCTGCTGAATGAAAGCGTTCCCACCACCAAGTTCCACCACAGGGATGGTATATGCAAGGTGACATCTACCACCAGGTTTCTTGCAAACTCAACAGGACTAATATTGTATCCTAACACTGATCCACTGGAGGACATGAACCTCTGTGGATACGATTCTTCTGGGGGCATCTAATAAGAGCTCTAAATACGGGTGCACCAACTTATCGGTGCCAATTTCCATGACTTTGGGAGATCACTGATTGGCTGAAACTTACACGTGAAGGCGATCTTATCCGCTGATTTTATCTACCTCAGCAAAGTTATAAAACAAAAAATCAACTTCTATCCTCCTCTTCTCTCTTGTGAGAGAGGTTTCACTGACAGACTGCCCCATTAGGTCATGTCTGTCCACTGTTACCAACTCAGTGACTTTTTTTTGTTGCTATTTTAGACAACAAAAATGGTATCGACCAAAACAGGAATCGCCAGCTCAGGCTTTTTAAAGATCGGCCAGAAAACTGCAATCGCCCCTTCAGGTTCAGGTGAACAAACAAACAACATCGACCTAAATGTCAAGACCTAACAATTTCCATCATCAAATTCCATCGCATCACCATGATCGACGTCACTCCCCTCAGCTGTCAGTGGGCTACATGTTGTGACTGATGGCCGTACCTGCCGGTATTTCAATCTATATTGTCTTACCAAAGATCCTCCACAGCGCTGGTCTCTGTATCGGGTTCTGGATCTTAATAGACTAACCGGCTGCTGGCCGAGCAAACAGCTGAGCGCACATGAGCAGTCCAGGCAAACAAACACACCACCGTCCCATAAATATGAGCGCAGTCAGTAGTTAGAGTTTGCATATTGACAGATGGATATCTACACCGCTGAAGTTAATGCTGATAAAATGCTCTGCGTTATTATGGCATGTAACCAGAGAATGGTAATAAAAGCTATATGAATGGGGGCCGGCCTGCTTCTCAGGCGCCTCTGTGGCACCACCCATGACACCAAAGATGTGTCAAAGACAACAGACACTCAATACAACACAAAACGGTGCTCCCCCCCCCCCCCCCCTGCTCTCCACCTACTGTTATGGATTCCGGAGCCAGCCCAAGATGAGCACATTGATCAAACCATTTCATATTTTGCTCCAGGTTTGCTCTTCAAGGCATCAAGGGCAATCAGATCCACTTAAGAGAGTACGAAAAAGCTGAACATTAAGTATAAAAAAAGAAGAAGAAAAAAAGAAAAAAGAAGGATTTTTAATAATTTACAAGAATTAAATATGGATTAAACTACCCAAGTGGGTAAATTACTTTTTTTTTTTTTTGATTGCACAATTTAGTGAGAGAATCACTTAACTACTTATTCCTGATTCAGAGCACAGATAGGTGAGGCTCTTGAACAAATCTGCAATAGAGCAATATTGATTTGACTGCAATTGAATAAAAATAAATAAATGAAAACAATTGGTGCAAAACGGAATGACGAATAAATAGGAGATTCACAACGAGGCAAAAAAAAAAAAAAAAAAAACCAAAACCAATCTATTCCATTTTTTAATACAGAAGCTCCGGCAGAAATTAATGTCTCTGGTTAGTTAGCGCTGTTAATTGGGCGTGCAAAATTAAAATGTTAACGTCACCGCAAAGCTGGGAATGTGGACAAGGCTCCTGCAGCTGTATTTGACCTAGCAGAGCGTGTTTCTTCCCCTCTCTGCTTCAAGTGTCTCCAAAACTAATAACAATAATACAAAAAAAAGGGGAAAAAAAAAAAAAAACTCCTCCTCACAAATTCCCCCGCGAAGCCCCCCAACGTGAACTGTCACATTAATAACACCGCGCTCGTATTCAAATTTTCTGTCGAAAAGCTAAAGAAAGATTGAATGCACCGCCGTGGCGCGGCCAAAGATTGAAGACGTGTCTCATTGACATTGTTAAAAGTTTATGAAAATATATGAATTCTCAAACGTGTCAGGCCGCCGCGCAGCTCCACTCCCAACACTTCTGTTAGAGACCCAGGCTTTTAATCAAAATGATTGAATACCGCAAGTTTGGATTCAGGGATTCTAATAGAGGACGGATAAAGTGTCACGGTCCAGAACTTAAAAAAATAAATAAATAAAAAATTGGAAGAAAAAAAAAAACAAAAAACACATGGGATCACACATGCATGCATAAAAACCTTTCCACACTTCTCCCACCCAAACCCCATTTTTAAACCTTCACATCCCTTGTTGGTAAGTATCTTGGTTTCCTCTGCTTCCCACTGCTGTTGCGCTGCCTCTGCAGCGTTCACTGGGTGACCGTTCTATCTGGACCTGACGGGGACGCTCAGATCTGGTAGAACCGACATATGGTGCCATCGCATGCATATTTACACACTCATATGAAAGGACATATGCGCGGGGAGCATGAAGAATGCTGAGTGTATTGCAACGGCTGTGGCAGACGTCAGGGGCGAGCGCTAACAGACTGACAGCAGTCTTTGTGTGTCAGCTTGTGAGTGTTGCAATGTGGCTTCGGCAACAAAATAAGTGAGCAATGAAAGAAGCATGGCGGACGACAGCCGTATTAGTTTGATGAATAACTTTCATTTTTACTCACTTTATATTTTATTTTTACTGAAAAATATAAATAACTTTTCTTTTGAGGGAATGTTTTTCTTGTTTTTACAATGGGGGTCAGTATAGTGACTTCCCCTAAGCTCAAAATTAAACAAAATCAACATAATGTAGCGCATAATTACAAATTGGTAGGAAAATGACACACGGATGTCTTTAGATTGTATGCCTTTTTTTTTTTTTTTTTTACAAAGCAGCTGATCATACGAGTCCCTTCTTCTACTTCTTGAGGACTGCACTGCTAATCCATCTGCTTTGCTTTTGCTGCTCGTCCTTTAAGCCGGGCAGAGAGATGTTGGAGTAGGGGATACGATCCTTGACCATTGGTGTAGATGGAAGAGTTGTCTTTTATTCTCTGCTTTTTCATCTCTTCTGAGGTTTGGGGTCATAGTTCAGGTATAACCCGAGCATTGGGGATGTCAGTAAACTGCTCCCTGTTGTAAAAGCATAAAAACCTAAAAAAAAAAGTAAGTTACCGAGAGCAAAACCTCCAAAAGAAGATGAAGAAAAAACTCCTGAAAGAACAAATCTGAAGTAATTTGTTCTTTACAATGCTGCCAGCATACAAATTGTACATAATATGCATTCTTTTGTCTTTCACTTAAAATTCGTCTTACTTACAATACATTTTTTTTCCAGCAAACATTTTAAAACAAAACATTGTTTTTCTTTTTTTTGTAAAAAACAAACAAAAAAACATTCCTTATAAGAGCAGCATATAGTAACTATGATTATTTATGTGTCGGATACCATTACAACTGATAATTCGGTCTATTCAGGTTTTTTTAATTCCTGCCCTTTTCCTTTTTGTACGCCGGTGCATTTACTCCCTCACTTTGACTACGTCGGTGTAAAGATAGCCAGAGACAGGTGGGAGTTGCTCTGTTTAGCAGGTGGCCACTGAGCACCTGCATAATCTGTCGCATTGCTTGAAGCACGGGGAAATTGAGTAACACGAGCGTGCAGAGTAACAACCAGTAACGTATTACTTACTGTCACCAGCACATTTGCTTATCCTTATCAGCAGAGATGCTGCTCTCTGCCTTTGTAGCTGCCCTATCATCTGTATACATAATCTACCATCAGAGATATGCAGCAGAGGTAAAGAAAAAAAAAAAAAAAAGAAAAAAAGAAAATGCTTTGGATTAGCTTGTTTGTTAGGCTTGGGATAATTAATGTTAATGAGCGTTGATTACACATCTTCTGTTGTATCCTGCTGAACGGTTTCTAATCACCGTGTTTATTCGCAATTAAAGGTGGGAACTGTCATAAAAAAAACCTAAATGACAAATAGGAATCATTTGTCAGACTGGATTCATATCATAGCCTCTCATTCATGATGATTTACCAAAAAAAGAAGGATACACTACTAATACTTGCCTAATAGTAAGCTTTTACAGTGATCTGCTGTTAGGTTTCTTCTGATTAAATACAATGCATGACCTGCTTTTTGAACTGGATTTGCATCTGATTAGAACTGTCAAATGTGTGTGTGTGTGTGTGTGTGTGTGTGTGTGTGTGCGTGTGTGTGTGTGTGCGCATGGTGTGTGTGCGTCCGTGTGTGTGTTCTCAGTTCCACGTAGCAAGCAGGTGGTGTTTTTCTCTCACTCCAGGAGGCAGCTCAAACAAAGAGCTCTTAGTGGCAACTTATCAATCTCTGCTGTGACACGACTAACAGCTGGGTGAAGGCTGCGGCGTGCGCACGTTCACCTGCATGCATACGCGAGCCTCGCACGTGTAACAAGGGGCCGCACGGGTTAAAGAATGAAAACAGCTGAAGTGAAAACGGAGAGACGCACAGCTGAGCACATACTTACCTTTTAGCTCGTTTTGCTACATCCTTCAGTTCACTGCAAACTATGTGGGGACACAGTAAATACGTAGAGGAGGGGTGTGTGTGACTGAAGACTAAGAACGTCCAGGAAGACACAGTCAACATGTAGGAGAATGGTCCAGTTAAAGTCCAAATTTAAATCCAGGAGAGAGAAGCTGTAGCAAAGCTTTAAAAATTATGTTCTGATTTAGTTTGAGCGTAACATTGGTGGAGGAATAGTAAAAGAAAAAAACCTGCATTTATTGCAACTAAAGAATGTTCAAGGAAGTGTTGAGTCAAGCTGGATGAATAGAAGGTGAACATGAATTTCTAAGGGCTGCCACAAACAGTAACAGACGTTTATGGTAACGTGACAAGATGTGAGATTGAAGGGTGAGGCAAATGTCTGCCAGGCTTTTGTCTTCAAGAGAAAAAGGTAAAAATAGGCATCACTTATCGCTCAAAAAACGTGTAACATCTCTGTTGACTCGCTGTCGATACTCGACACGGTCACTCCAAAGGGCTGCGAAAACAACTAGAGGAGTGCAGATCTGAAATAAACTTTATAAGAACATGTTCACCACCAAAAACACACCGCATGTAGGGTCAGAAATTTGCTCAGGCTCACAGAGAAAAAAAAAAAAAGAAGGAAAAAAAAAAACAACCTTTGAGTCACAGCAGTTAAAGTCATCACTATTGGCTCTCACTGTCAGGGTTATTTTAGACTCAAACATAATAAACCATTTTTCCTGAGAAAGTTGTGCCCATCAGAAAGTGTAGTTCACAGCAACCTGTAGGATGCCGGGATGCTGCCGTAGCAGTCTGCAGAGGTGTCCCTGGGAGCAATTATGGCGTTGTGTGTGTGTGGTATGGTGGAGCACAGAGGGGAACTGTGTTGGCTCTGCACAGGGAACAGGAGGAGGAAATGAGATGGAAACCTGCTCTCTGACAGTGTGGACGTTTAAAAATATTTATAGCGCCTTGCTAAAGTATTTGTAGCCACTTGGCCTTTGCAGCCACACAGACTGATGTGTTTTAATTGGGGTTATTTATGATGTACCAACCAGACAAAGTATTGCGTACAGTTGAAGTGAAAGGAAATCGATTGACTTCAATATTTTCTAAAAAATACAAATCTAAAATTTGTGTTGGGCACCCCCTCCCCGACTATATGCTTCTGCAGCAATTCTCTTGACGCACGCCTCTACAAGCTTTGCACATTTAGGGTGCATTCACACCTGCCCTGTTTAGTCCGCTTTGATCAAACTCTAGTCAGTTTGTCTAGAATACCTGGTTTGTTTAGGAAGGTGTGAATGCACAACTGAACTACTGGTACAGACCAAAAAACTAAAAAGTCTAACGCTGGTCCACCTAAAAACCTACGTCTCGGTTTGGTTGAAGTGAACTCCGGCACAGTTCGGATGCATATGTGGATGCCAGCGGACTGGAGGGCGCTCCAAAAGCAGGAAACAAACTTGCAAGGATATTTACT
Source organism: Poecilia latipinna (assembly GCF_001443285.1). Lineage (NCBI taxonomy): Eukaryota > Metazoa > Chordata > Actinopteri > Cyprinodontiformes > Poeciliidae > Poecilia > Poecilia latipinna. The sequence goes on along the minus strand of NW_015113174.1, from coordinate 450,936 downwards.
CAAATCTTTCCCCAAGATCTTCACTTTGATTTACCTCCGGACTTTATCTGTTAAAAGAAGAAAACAAATGTTGAAAACAATCTTCTTTTCGCGCTTTACAAGAACCATTCCTAGTGACTCTTTAAAGGAATTCTTTAAGTGAAAAAGCTGATTGCAGCCATCTGCTTCCATGCAGCATGGGTATTGTACCAACCCAAGACAATCATTAAGAGAAGGTTAAAGCTGATTAATGATTAGTGAGGTGAAGTTGTAAATCTAGGCGGTGACGCGCGGGGCAGAGATTGAAGCCCACCCAGTGAACGATGGAGAGAGGTCCGAGTCAAATCCATCTGCATGGAAGCTCCGGGCCTCGTCCTCTTTCCCCGGCTCGGGTCTCTAAAGAGGCTCTGGAGCCACGGCTATCACTCTCTACTTTAACCTCCAGCTCCCCCGCCTCCACCAGGTTCGCCGCCCCCACCCGAGCTCCCTTTCATTATCTCTACAGCAAGAAGGAAGAGAGAAAGGAAGGAAAGAAGAAAGGAAGGAAGGAGGGGGGAAGAAGAAGAAGAAAAAAAAAACAAGTCGAGAGGTCTGAAGAGCTTTTCAAATCCAGTGAAGCCTGTCACATTACAAAAACATGTCGCTTTAAACTAAATGTGAAATATCAGTAATTGAAGCCATAAATCCACTGTTGTGTTTCCCCCTCACCTCCTCCCTGTCCTCTCCTTCCATCCCTCCCGTGCCCTCTTTCTCTTCCTCTCTCTCTCCCTTCCTTTCTTTTGTGAGTGCTTTTGATGAGCGGTAAATTGGAAATTATTTTGTGTTGTAATGCGCCCCTGAAACGTCTTCCCATTACCATGCGTCAGTCAGCGCTGACAGTGAAATTACTCAACTGTCAATCTGGCTATCAAAAGAGGTGGGTGGTGGTGGTAATGGGGGAAGGGGGGGATTGTTCTCCGAGGTGGGCGGAGGAGGAAGAGAAGGAATGTGGAGGTGGAGGGTTTACACAGAGTTAAAGATTGATCAATAAAGAGAAGATGTGGGAGGAAAGCGGGGGGTCAGAATAGAGATGAAGACAAGAGCGGGGAGGGGATTTGGTCCATCATCATACTTCTGTTGTGATTGAATAAATCGGAGCAGTGGTGGAATTAAGCCGTCACCATTACCCCGTCCCCCGCCTGAGCGTTCCTACCACCGCGTTGGTGCCAGCTGCGGGCGCCGCGCCGTCCTCCCAGGGCAACAGCCAATTAAGCGTGATTGCAACATAAGAAAACAATAAGAGGTGGAAACGTATAGAACGGGGTAAATTGGCTAATTCCTTTTTTTTTTTTTTTCTTTTTGCGTGGGATTAATTTATGGTTCGACCGAGGCTCCTCACCCCGAGCTCGGATCCTCTCCTGCTGCGTCCCGAGATTGGATCGGCTTGGGCGGCGTCCCAGAGGGCGCAGCTGTGTTTGGGTTTTGTGTACGTTCTTATTGATATAGCAGGGGAAATAACAGGCTACATAAAGCTTGGCTTCCACCTGGTGATCATTATGAGACAACAGGGGCGTAGCTGTGCATCTACTTCGTGAGACGGCATAACCTGGGGGGGTACGTAGGACGAGAGCCAAACAATATTCTTGGTAAAATTTAAGAGTCAAGATTTTTTATTTTGTATTTTTACATATTTTTACTCAAACTGTGTTAAAGAATTTTTAATTAGGGTAGAATAAATAAACCCCAGATTGACTAGTCCATTTATTATGTTTTTTTTATTTTAAAACTAAGCATCTAATGTTTCTAATACCAAAATGTTTGTGTTAAAAAGAATTAAGTATTCATAAATCTTAATCTTAAAATTAGGGAAAACATTCTCCTCCATTGGAAATGCATGACTGGTAGAGGGGATGCGGTTTGTTTGTTTACTCAAACTTAAAAATGTCAAAGTACAAAAATAGACAAGAAAATTTTAAAAAGGCTTCTGTCATTTGGAAAGTTGGACATTTCTTACCAACGTGACTTAGAGATCCAATATGGCTGCTTGCATATAAATTTTGTGATAGTCTTTCACACTTACTATTACAAACTCCTCTATTAAATATGCTGCTATGGTGTTTAAAGGAAAAAAAAACATGTAAAGAAATAAAATTATAACTTTCAGTATTAATAGCACAAAACTAGTCAATGAACTAGGTGATGTTAAGTGTGAGCAGAATGACAAAAGTATTTTTAAAGCTTCTCCATGTTGTATTTTCCGTTAGTCGCCATTTTGTTTTTTTACCCTGTACATCAATTAAAGATGGTGGGGTCTTCTCTTTAATGCTGTGCTGTGTCTCCATTAGGGGACTCAGCCAGTGTAATTCAAGAATCATTTAAGAACTACTTCCTTTATTTCATCAAAATAAAAGTCCCAAACAAAGACGCAACAGGGTGTCACGCTTGAAGGAACCACCTTTATATCTGGGGCCCATAATAGCTCAAGACCTACTTCACCAGACATGGTAATGCTGACAAAGCAACTGAAAAGCGCTGAGTGAGACAGGCTTCGACAAGAAACACCGTCGTGTTTTAATATCGCACGACGTTGTAGAGCCGGATCTTGTTCCCAACCTAATGAAATAAGTAAAATGTGTTTTTAATTCTGTCTTCTCACCTTTTTGTTGTAACCCATTCACACTAAAGTGATGTGGTGACACGTAATGCACTGCAAATACTTTTAAAAGAAGGCAAATAGCAGTAGGAGGCACTGACCTCACCTGCATCTTTCAATTTAGTCCAGTAGCTCCTGAAATCATCTACTATAACCCTTCTGCAGAGAGTGTGTGTGTATGTGTGTGCTTGTTGTGATGTGTGTCCGTAATGACTGGTGTGTTGAGAGGTTCTGCGGTATATAGGGAAAGAGGCAGAGCGGAGAGTGAGAACTCCTTTATTGCTCAATGCTAAATTAATTGCACCAATTATTCACGGAGAGAGTTGTCTAGTGGCGGCCTTTGGGGGGCGAGGCCCTGACCGCTCTCCCTCATTTTTAATTGGCTGTCCTGTTGAATAATTGATTGGAGCAAATGTGAAATGGATGGGAAGGTCCAAGTGTCTTTCATCACAACAGGCTGGCTGCTCTGACAGCTGGCCACAAACAAACTCTGCTGCTGTATGCAATAAACAAACCTTGTGCGGTTGCATTCAGCGCGGCCACTGCGGATGCGGGGGTTAGAACAGCAGACATGACTCCTGGGCAAACGGGATCGCCCTCTGAAACATTGACAAGGTCCACGATGACAGAAAAACTGATACCGGCTGCACAGAGATCCCCTCAGCGAAAAGTGTGGTGAAGAAATGCTCCATGCAAAAATAGTGGCAGAGTGTAATACTGTAAGCAAATGGTTCTGAGACATCATTTTCAAGGCAGCAGGGGAAAAAAAAAAAGAAAAACTAGACTGGAAGCGTTGTTTGAAGCTGGATTTGTTGTGGTGAAAACTTTTAAGGAAAAAAGAAAATTTAGAAAGTGTCCTTCCAAGATGAAACTTTGACAGTATGTTCACCTTGTCAGGTCTTGGTTTTCTAAAACAAGATGACTGCTTTTGGGCATAATTTAGTTGGCACCATCCACGGTTCGTGTTGAAGTGGATCATAAACAGCTGAGAAAAAGAATGAAAGCACCTGCTGGTTTGACAAGGTTTTGGTAGAACTTCACTTTTAAAAATATGTTTTTCTTTTATTTGCATGTATGGACATTTTTTTTTTTTTTTACTTTTCAAATACTCCAGTCAAGAAGCCTTCACAGCTAAATTTGTTGTGCTCATTGGGAATAATCATCAGAACGGGGAAAATCAGTACCTACTATAGCCTTTAGGCAGTGTATCCTCGAGCCTGAGAAACGGCTTCTTCCCTGAAGCTACCAGTCTCATGTGTAGCTACCATCTGATTTTAGATTTTGATTTTAAAGCAAGAGCAACCCCTTTTTGCTGACCCAGATTTTTTGACATGATCAATTCGGTTTAATGAGCACAAACGATTAAAGGTGCAATGAGCTCTTGCAATATCAAAACACCAAATATATTATCTGATTGGGATTCTGTCTCATGAACCACTATCCTAATGCTGTATTAGCTTACCCTGGTGAAGCCAAGTGTGAGCAGAATGACGACAATAAGCTACAAAAGCATTAAAAGAAGCCTCCACTATGCTTTAGTTAATCTGGCATTTTAGGGAGGAAGGAATGCTGACAGCGCGACGGAGCTAATACAGTTTGTGAGCACTGTGAGAATGTCAAAGCTAGCTAACCATTTGCCGTTAATAACGCTAAAGTAAACAAGTGGCTTGCAGCTTCTTAGCAGAGCTAAACTAAAGGGTTATTTTATAGTTTCATAATGAGTCTGGATTGCATTTGATCATTTTCAGGTCAAATGCTGAAAAACATAAATGTGTGGTGTACAATGTCTGTCCTTAAGGGGAAGGTGCCCTACATTTTTAAGGTGATTCAATGGTTTAGCTAACCTGAATACAGTGAATGTTTCATTAGCAGGTAATTTAGTAAACCTGTAGTGAATAATTCAACATTAAACAGAGATTCTTCATAATACAGCTAGTGATTTCTAAAGCTTTACTTGAATATATATTACATGCATATTTCTAGAGCTTGACAACGATGCTGAAAATGCTGGGTGACATCAAAACAGTGACACTGACTTCTGTCGACTTACAATCCCCACCAACATCAACAACAAGTCCACTAAAACCTTCGAATCAAAATCAGATTTCTGGATTAAGATTTATTTTTCACCCTCAGATGTTTAACGTATTTATCTTGCTCTTATTTTCTACGCCCTCGATATCCTGTCAAACAAATGAACACCAACGCACATTTTCACATGTGCCTCATCCTCAGTCAGACTCCTGCACAAATATACACACACACACACACACACACACACACACACACACACACACACACACACACACACACACACACACACACAAAGCCCTCAGTAATCAAAGGCTATTAACTGCCGGTGCTTTTGCAACAAAACAGATGTAAGATTCATGAGTCTCTGCCGGTGACTGTTGTCTTTGCCACAGGCTAGTAAAGAAACAATTAGTGCAGAGCTGGCCTCACTGTCCGCCACAATCAATAGTCCCTGATGGGCTTCTAAGCCTATTGACCGAAGCCTGTTCCTCTCCCTGACCCCCAATCTGTAGCAGCCAGCGGCAGCGTCAGTCCACCAATCTGAACCCGGGGAATGGGTTACTGGGTTAAACAAGGTGCGCTTCTTGCAAACAAGCATGTCTTAAAGCTGTCTGCATTGATATGCAGGAGGCGTAGTGGAGGGTTAGCCGCTTAAACTGGTGGCTACGACACGCCTAGCTTCACATACGATTCAAACGGTGAACACCATACACAGAAGCCTTCTGAAATGACAAAGTAGTATTTTTAAAGGGAGTTCATCATATTTTCTTTCTTAAAAACTGCCCTGTTCACTTGTGTACAGCCTTTTGGCTCATGGTGTTTATATTTATTTCCATGATCGTTATATGTAAAAATAAACCTTCAACAGAAAAAAGGAACAAGAGGCAACTCAAATTCCCGTTCAAAATCTGAACTGATATCAGAATTTGTTCAGCCAGGATGAGAAGGTAAAGAAAAATGCCATTTGAGAGGATCAGTGTGGAGACCTAATAAACCGACACCATGAGGTGGGATTTAAACGTGCTCAGTTGTGAGTTCAATCCAACAATCTACCAAAGAGTGTGTTTATTGTTTGACATGAGCTGTAATTCAAAACATTACAACTATGACTGCATTCAGCTGGATTAATAATTTAACCCTTTAATATCCAAGTTTCAAATCTCCGTCTGGATATTTTTGCTTATTTTAATTTTATGCAGTTCTTTAAATGTCCTGTGAGTAAATATATATTCGCACATTTATCCATAACTGGAACTTTCAATACCTAGCAAATTGTTTTCGCAATTTACTGACTGTTAAAAGAGCGCCCCTCAGATTAATTTCACTTCCTCCTACGGCAGGAAGTGACCCGATAGTGGCTGAAAAGTGCAACGTCTCCTCTTTCAGAAGCAGGTGGAATTTTTCAGATAACTCAAAGTGTCGCGGAATTATGGTACAGCAAATTTGGCTGGATCGGTGCCGATCCGTTAGGTCTGGACTGGTTAATAAGTTCTCACCCCTATTATGACTCTGACAGGATGACGGATGTCTGTGACGTGGTTATGAAAGTCTCGTTTTTCTCCACATCGTCAGTCCAGATTTTAGTTTTGGGAGTTCACAAACACCACAGTAACACAGCTGTTCGAAAACCTACAGCAGCATGTTTTGTAGCCCTAAAACATGGCTTCAAGCGCTTTTGGTGAAGGTGGAGGAAGTTACTAATTCACTGCTGCACCATCAGACAGCAGCCGTGTACAAACTCTCTCATTTCCTGGCTCAGACACAGAAGAAACAAAGTTGAAGCTGAAGCTAATTATTGCAGCTAAATGTGCAGAAGGGCAGATTCTTGTTCACAAACAAAAGCTTTGGTCTGGCTGTCGACTCCCTGCTCGATCCAACTACATGAACTGTGTCGTTTCCTTCTCCCTCAGCTTTCAGTAATTCCTTGCAGTAAATCCAAAATTCTAAATGTTGTAGGAGAAATCCTGTTTATAGCAAAGAAAAGGTTTGTCTTGGATGAAGATAAGTCCATCCTTTTCATCTACTTATGTCCACTGAAGTTGTCAATGATTTTTGCATAGATGGTCTTTGTTGCAAAACTGCTTGCTTTTCTGTCTTGTTAGTAAGCAATCACACCTTTAAAAAAAAAAAAAGTTGTGCTGCTGCGTTGTCATCCATATATAGAAGTATTCACCTGCTGTAGAGGACTCAAAAAGTATTCTTAAACATACTTACTGCTTTGTAAAATAGAAAAATGCTGATTGTTATGTTTTGTGGTTTTCAGGCTCTAAAATACAAATTCTTGAATGGCTAAATATTGTATTTATTCCAACTGTAATCTGGATAACGGTTTAAAAGACATCCATGTTATTGTTTCAATCCCTTGGCTGGTTTCTGAAATGGAAAGTTTTAGAAATAAAATACTAACTACTTTAAATACAGTTTGAATGTGATATTTTCAATGTAGTGAGAAGAAAGAAAAAAAAACCTAAGTGCTACACTCTAGGTCCATGTTCATGTGTAATTTTGGAGACTCTGTGTGTTGGAGCATGGCATATGGCAGCTGACTTACACACCGCCGCCTTGTAAAAACCGTCTCCTTTAACAGCAGGCTCAGTGGCACAGAGGCAGCGTGTGGATGTTACTGTAACTCTCTGAGTTTGAGTTTGTATCCCGTCAGAAGCCCTCCTCCTTCCTCGCCCGCAACAACATCTGGACCGGTCCCACTCAGCGCTCCCTGGCCTGCTGTGACAGGCCTCTTCCTGGCTCCGTCTGCCGGAGGGGAAGAGCGCGAGTTCGGCAGAGGCAAGAAGGGAGGGAAAAGGTTGAGGGAAAGGAAGTAAAACAGCTGTACGAATAAAAACGGTGGGTACTGGCGAACAGGTGTCACTCCCACTGACAGGCTGCCACCCCAGCCCCCCCTTTCCCTTATCCCGACTGCCTGCCCCACCTGCACGCCCACGCAGGTAGACAAGGTGTAATGGCGGTTCGGAGAGCACCCGTCCCCTCACCCCCGACGCCCACGCTCCTCCTCCTGCTCAGATGGCAGCATGGCTTCGGCTAAATGTGTCCTCTGGGCCCAGAGAATGACAACACACGCGTGTGTGCTTGTTGGCAATCAGAAGGCCCGTACACATTCATGAGAGTGCCAACTCGAGGATGCACGGGCACAAGGAAAACAGCTAAAATATGTCCCTTTGAAGACATCAGCAATCACACATCCAAACTTATTCAGCAATATATTTCAGGTTATTGATTAATACACGACAAGTTATCGTCTTCATGGGCGGATAACAGAGGCTGTCCCTCTTTAAATCAATCACTCAGCGAATCAACATACAAATCTCATTATGTATCCCCGTGTTTGTCCGTTCATCCGTCCATGTCCAGCTTTCATCACCCTTTATGCTGATGGTGTGACAGGGCGGTGTGGAAGGAGGGTTGAAGTGAGGTGCAGGTGTGTGTATAAAGCACACCCCCCACCCCCCACCTCTTCCGTTGCCGTGGCGAGGAGGGCAGTAATTACTCTGGTGTCAGCGTTGCCGGGTGCGACTCCTCCCCCGGCAAGGGGCGGCGGGCATCCATAACCCATCGTCCTGCCACGGGGTAAACGCCGGGCCATCCATCACGCACCCACTTGACAAATACCTTCCATAATAGAAGTTTATTTTTATGGGAGGCTGAATCAAGGACTTTCCCATGCATACAAAAACGTGTCAGAATTATTTATGGCTTGTGCTGAGACGCACAATATGTCATATCAAAGTCCCATCCCGCTTGCTGGCGCCGCTGGAAGCTGCCGACGCTCGGCCTGTCGATATCTCCGCTCACCATCAATAATGTGGAACACCGCCACGATAAGCCTCTGGATTCGGAGGTCACTTTTGACAAACACGGGCGTGAGCATCACTGCAGCCAACACACACACACACACACACACACACACTCACACACACACACACACACACACACACACACACACACACACACACACACACACACACGTGGGCATCACAAAAAAGAAAAACAGTGACAGACTCAAAGTGTGTTTTTATTTAAAATGAGGGGAAAAGAGTAAGATTCAGAATCTTGTGAAAGGATACACATCTCTAACTTTTTCACATTTCCTCCCGGTAAACTTGAAATGCTTCTTATGGGATTCAATGGGATCAATGTGTAAATTCAGATTTGAATCTTTTGATGTAAACCATCTTTTCCACATCAGCACTGGCTGCATGTTTAAGTTTGTTTTCCTGCTGAAATGTTATAACAGGTTTTCTCCCTGGTCCGTCCTGTGTTTAGCTCAATTCAGTCTAGGTTCGGTTTAGAGGTGTAACACACTCTTTCCATTTTCAGATGATGGATTATAGGCTGGAAACAGAAGCGAGATGATTGTCGTCCAGCCAACTGGCGGTAGGTTTATTTTTGATACATGCAAAAAACCTACATAGGGTTAGGCATATTAGGGAACATTAGCAGCTAGTTGGCAGTAGCCACAACTGCCTCGAATCAATGCGGGTGACTCAAATGTTTGCCTGACAGAAAAGTCAGACAAGAAAACAAACATAGATATTACAAGATTAAGTAGTCCTGCCATGACAACATTTAAGACCAGTGCTTGATGTATTTAAGATATTTTAGGTCCTTCATTTTAAATATATGACTTTGAGACGTTTTAAAACTTTTCAAGGATGCGTAGACGATACAAATACAAACCAAGCACATGCTGCACCGTTCAGATTTGTGAGCATCATGTATAATTGTCCGGTCACTTCAAAATTATGCGTTACTTCGTGTTGGTGTGTCACATACCATCCTAATAAAATAAGCTAAGTTTGTGATTGCTTCTGATACTCTCGTAAAGTCAAAAAAGCTCACACACACACACACACGCATACACACACAGATGGGGAAGAAAATGTTAACGCACGCAGATCAGACGAGAACATAAGTACATACATTTGCCTGTATTCCCAGATGTAATGTTCTTAAAGTCAAACATGCTTTTGCAAGGCAGCATAAAAACACATCAGAGAAAAATACCTGCTTCTGCTCTAATCAAATGAGGCCGTTTTTTTTTTAACTCCAGTTTTTCTCCTCTCTGGAAAAAACAATTAAATAATGACCACAAGGCTGATGTGGACTGCCATCTGTCTGTCAAAATGACTGCCAAGGTCAGACAGACACAAAGCATCATTAAAAAAAAAAAAAAAGGAGTAGGAACATGGGCTAGTCTGTCTGGTAAGTCTTTGTGTGTTCAGAGTGAAAGCACCTCCATGTATGATAAAATAATCCATGACAGTGTGGAACCCAACAACTTAAAGGAAATCCCTCCACCGCCTGGAAATCTGAGAGCTGTCAGTCAGAGTGAGTGGCATCCCCCTCGCGCCCGCACAAATTGGGTTTCCTGATAAGGCCCCGGCATCACCGACGCTACATCGGACGGAGAGAAAATATATATAAAAAAATAAGAGGAAAAGCAAAAGAAAAAAAAAAAAAAGATGAGCTGCTTTTCCGTAGGCCACTTGAGTGCTGTCAGTCAGCGTGACTGGCAGGCTCACATCTCGCCAGTGGAAAGAGAAGTGGAGGGGAGAAAAAAAAAATAGATTAACGTACAGAGGCGGCGGCGGCGAGGAATCGGGGCGGGGGTGGTGGGGGGGAGGCTGAGCGACGGCATTAAGTCTGGCTGGGGGAAAATGAATAAATATGATAAATATGATAATTGAAATTATGAGATTTTGGTACTTTCCTTGGTGGATTCCTCAATGCGCCCAAAGGGATTAGGCCTTCATTCGCTGTCATTTTCAGCCTTCCTGTCCTTTACAGACAGACACAAACGGTGCCCACGCAGATTGACGCAAAAACAAAAAAAAAAAAAAAAAAAAACTAAAGTCTGGAGATTGAACAAAAAATAATTTGATCAGGTGGAAAGTTGTGTGTTGGGAAAACTCAGAGGCAGCCTGCAAAATCACTCGCACGCACGCGCACACACCCACACACACCCACACACACACACACACACACACACACACACACACACACACACACACACACACACACACACAGGGAAAAAACAGCAGCAGTAGCAGCAGGAGAACTTTGTCCTGTGAAGACAGAAGATGTATGGCTCAGGGGAGATAGTAGCAACAGTAAATGATTACCTTTTTACAAACTAGGCCTTTGTAATAAAACGTGTGGGGGGGTTTGAGCAAAGGTTTGGGGGGAGGGCGTATTATCAATTCAGCCACACCGGTAAAGATAGCATTTCTGAAGCCACAGCAGGGCCGATCACTATCTCAAGAGGAGCCTGAATCTGTATTCCTCCCCACAAGCTCCGGGAGGGAGAGAAGGGTCTGGGACCCAGTCACGCACGTCGTCGTCCGCGCACGGACTGGGGGGAGTGTGGGGTGAGGTGAGGGGGAAAGGAAGTGTGCGTTTCGCTGAGAGAGACATCCGTTAAGGCCTCTTATGCCCGCAGGCCCCAGCCGTGACAGAACGGAGATCTATTTTCCTCGTACCGGGCGGGAACGCGGGAGTGTTTGCGTGCATGCCTGCACGCAAACGCACACGCTCTGACTCTCGCATACATGCAATCATACGCGCCCAAGTCCCCGGGGGGCGAGGGGAGACGAGGAATATAAGATCGGAGACGAAGTTGTGGGATGAAATGGTGCGTGTCCGTGCGCGTGCCAAGTCGAGATTTACTCCTCGACGGCTGATTTTTGGAGGAAGACGCTGACAGATGACACGGCGTACGCTTGCTCTCCCAAACAGCACACTTGTCTGATAGCAGTCAAACGGAGCAGAGACAACACGGGGGGAGACAACAAAACAGGCAAGACGGGCAAACAGACAGAGAGACGGATCGCTCGGCAGAGCTGAGCTGCCGGCCCCACGGTCACATCACTCACTCTCCGCTTGCGCACGCAAAACCCGGACAAGTTGAAATGGTAAAAAAAAAACAAAAAAAAAAAAAACATCACAGCATGAAAGAAAAGCACAAGACACGAGGCAGAAAGGGGGTGGAAGATGGAGGGGGTCAAAAATGAGCAGATAGTAGTAAAGAGATACCAGCGTAGCCTGAGGTGGTTATTGCACACTGCTGAAATGTGGGATGTTTATATGAAACGGGGTGACTGATGATGTTACATCCATGTGTCTGGGTGTGTGTGTGTGTGTGTGTGTGTGTGGAGCTTGACTGTAAAGAAAAAAAAAACAACAACAACAACAATGCACTCCTGCTAACATTTCTGGGTATTGAAAGTCACCAGAGTTTAAAGAGCAAAATAAACACCTTCCCTCTTATCTTCTAGTTAAAGTAGGATGATGTGCTGCTGCAGAGATCTAGAAAAGATATTGCATTTGACTTTCTGATACAACACCAGATCATAGCTACAGGATAACTGAATAGCAGCGAGAGAAGAAGAATTAGCAGGAAACTACAAAATAAAGTTGTTCTGGATCTCACATTTTTTTGTTACTGACAGGAAATTCTGCCCAAACCTCTTATATTAACAAGTTTAACGTGATTTTAAGTTCATTTTAGTGTAGTGCTGATTTAGAGATAAGACTGTAGAAATATATGGATGGGATAAAGTTCAGCGTGGGCTGTAAATAAAACCCGATAAACTCTTCCCCTGGCAAAAATGTTTAAATAAAACCAAACTAAACAAACTGTAGAATAAATTCATTGATTCAGTTCTCTAAACGTGAGTTTTGGAAATGTTTTAACCTGCATGTGGATACTGGCAAATTTAAGTAATTTGGTACTTGTTTTTTTCCTTTTTATTACAGCAGTTTCCTGATTTCTTACGATCGGCTCACATTTGCCTTAATTTACTTCCATGTTTTCTTGTCGTTCCCATTCCAAGGAGTGGCTATGAGAAAGAGGATTCTGTGTCATAAGTATTCAGCGTATTAGGATTCATGCATTGCTCTTTAAAAGTTTAAAAAGTGAAGCATGCGATAAAATGCTTGAATTGCTGTGGGAGCCACCAATTGTGACTCCGGTCATGGCAAAACAATTGCTTTTGAAATCTTGTTTTTGTACTTTACGTAAAGGCTTCATTTTTCTCAGTTTATTAGAGTGAGCTTTTTGAAGGCTCTGTACACACTTTTACTCTACCTGCAGCAAAGACATTCTGGCGAGCGCTACATTGGGAAAGAAAAGAAGGCAGCTCTTTAGGATTTTAGTTTGAATTTACGGGTTTCTTCTCTGCAAGTTCACAGATGGTAAAGCCCCATGAAGTCCTGCTCTTACGGTCGAAGCTCCTAGGAAAGATCTTTTGGGAAGTAAGGTTTCAATTTTTAAAACCTTATGCTGAATTTAAGCTCATTTTTAACCATGAAAAACACCAAAGTGTGTGTCAAGTACAGCAGATATTGTCATCTACAATTCATAAGCTGTACACACAGCAATAAAACACCAACTGTAAAGTGAGTGTGCAGATAAAGTACATACCTAAAAGTATAAGTCATCACTTTAGTTGTCTAGTATCACGGGAGAAACTTTAACTCCACCCTCTGGCTTTGATGAGTAAATGTGAAGCATTTATTTATATGTAGGAGCACATATCTGTTTATGTTAATATTTAATAAATTTTATCTCAGTAATTGTTATTGATTTTACTTAAATGCAGATGAATCAGTTTTATTTTTGAAACTGTGGCACTTTTAGACCCTTTTGGGATTCTTAAAACCTCTTTATTAACATGAACAGTTTGAAATAAATGTAAAAAGCACCTCAAGAAAGGTGAAAGTTTTTTATTTCAATTTTGCATTTTCCCCTTCAAACATCGAAATTGCATAAACTGGAAAAGTAATCTATAAAATATGAATGGAAAAAAATAGCATTAAAGCGTGAGTTATAACCTCCTTTGATAAAACAAAAGAAAAATTCTAATAAATGTTTAAAAAAAAAACAATAGAAAGGTGCGAAAACACAGGATATAGAGACGAAGCTTATATTAGATTTAAGCAGATCTGAGTCAAATAAAACGTACTGTCAAGTGTAAACAGGCTAAAAGGGCCTTGAGTAAATAATATCGCCTCAAGCTCAGAGCTCCAGTGCCATGCTGCGCAGCAGCCCTTCTGTCTTAGACCGCTGATTAAAAACAAGAGGGGTTAATACGAGCGAGGTCGGGACATTTCCGCTAGAAAGGAAAAACAAACTGAATAATTGAATATATATTTTCAGCTTGGCTGTTTTCATGTTTTTTTTAGTTGTCTCTGTGTTAAATTTCTGATTTTAGTGTTCAATTTTAACATAAAATGTCTTGTGATTATGTTTTTACAAAAACATTCACAGTTTAGCCTTTAAAAGCCGAAGATCAAATTCAGTTCAGTATCATAAGCACACAGCTTTCATTACACAGAACTACACAGGTTGGACGCTGCTCATAGAATAAAGAGTAAATAGTTTGGATTTGCTGTTCAGTCAAGAAAAAAAAAAAAACACACAATCAAAACCCCAGAAAATCTCATTACTTCTGTTTTTGTCACAAAGCGCAGCTCATTTGAACAAATTCATAAGACCCAGTTGAACTGAATCACCGAAAAGGCATTTCTTTATTACCATCCTCCTCATTCTGTTATTCTGCTTCCCTCTCTTACAGGTGTCAGAAGAGATTTCATGGCCTGTGCATATGTGTGCGTATGCCACACCCGTTTTGAGCACTAATTTACCCTTTTAGGTTTAATCTCCCTGTGAGTGGCTTTTCTCGCCTTTTTAATTAGGCTATGGGGAGTCGACACCAACACTAAACTCACAAAGAAACGGAGACGCGCTCGCAGCAGAACTCTTGCTACCTTAAACGCACACACACACACACACACACACACACACTGGGGGTACTGAGATGTCCCAGACATTGGTGAGACAGTCCTCATCAGGCCTCTGTGGGCCTCTTTCACACTCGGGCTCCTCTCGGCTGCACCAGTCACCAAGACAGGACAGGCAACCGGGAGAGCAAAGAAGAAGAAGAAACAGAGAAAAAAGAAGTTACAGATTTTTCTCACACTTGTGAGAGGACAGAAAGGCGTGCCCGTGGTGAAGGCGTTCATCTACAAACTTTTATGATTTCATGACAGTGTTTTTTTTTTTCTTTCTTTAACTTTAAGGTGTGGTAGTTCATTCCCAGTTAGTATTAGTCAAGCCACTGAGGAGCTTTAGGACTTTTATGGAGTGCCTTATTTTGTTACACAAACATGGAAACCGAAAATTTAATGATCTGAAATTACTGCAAATTTTTCAAACTCCAAAGTGTTTATAAAACTATCCCTGACAATTTGAGCCAATAACGATTTATTTTTAAGGGCATGAAAGGACAAAGTTCAGGATAGTTTTAGCACCTCATGTTAGCATGACTAGCTTCACTAACAGAGCAGATTCTGAGTTATTTCCTAGATAAAGTAGATTCTTACCTCATCTCTGAAGCACCCAACATGTCCAAATCAAACATAAACAAAAAAAACTAACTTGGTTGAGCCTTCTTATTATGTGCTGGAAGTTATGCTCTCTCTCACCACCTGGATCAATCATATTTAAGTAAACAGCACTTTTCTAAAAGCTTTCTACTTCAACTTCTTCCGACTTAATTTCAAGGAGACTAATAAAAGGTTAACACTGTCCACTTGACCACAACATCCACACAGAAAGGTGTTATAGTTCAGAGGTTCTCAAACTTTTCCATGCCAGAACCCTTCAAACAGCATTAGCTTCTGGGTACAGATGTTATAAAATGTGTAAAGAAAGATAAACTTTTAGAATGTTTTTGCTCACTTTTATTCTTCATTCAGTAATTATTTCATTCATTTAGCATAAATGGTTCCTCATACCTTTTGATTTTAGTTGGCAATGCTAAGCTAGCTTGAGGAGCAAAGCAGCTACATAGATCTGGCAGCCAATCAGAAAGATGAGCACGTTATTACTCTAACATACAGGTTATAATAATGATTGAAAATTTAACAAAAAAAGATTAATTTTTTCAGATTAAAATGACGTCTCTCCAGTTTTACAAGGCCTTGCCAGTGCCCCCGCTCACAAAGGTGCGTTCACTGTTCTTTCAAAAAATAAAATAAAATAAAAAAAATCGCTGCATTTTTTTTTTTTTTTTTGCTTTTGGGGTCGACATTGGGCCATTTGCACTCATTTATACACCGATACGGAGATTGTAGGCAGCTTTGGAGGTGAAGTGCCTTGCCCAGGAACACATCAACCTACAATTTTCCAATAGCAAGATGATTTCTGTGTCATTGAGAGGTAGAGCCCAGTCAAGCTGGAAATAGGTCAACAATAGTCACCAAATGATTTCTTGGAGCATATCTATCAACCTACACAACTACTGATTAGCTACATCATGCAGTTAAATTATTACCCAAGACAAATTTAAATCTATGACCGACATAAAACTTTGTGAAAAGTCTTAAAGACTCTCAGGACTTTCTAAAGATGAGACCTCGTTCTCTCTGGCTTACTTTTTCTACACAACTTTATTTTTTTTCCTTTGTAAGTGCATCTGGTAAAACGCTTCTTGCATCGGCGAGAACTTGACATTAAAACTCCTTTATTCCACATTTTCTTTTCCTTCTCCAAACAAACCGCAGATTCTCCCCAAACAAACCTAAGCACTACAAGAGGCTATACGAAAACAGCGGCAGTGATAGTGGCTTGTTATGGTGGAAATAAGAGGGCACTTAATTGGGGTCTGATAGCCTAATGGGCAACCCGTCTGATTACCAACTCTGCACATTGGCTTAAATTAGCCCGCTGATGAGAAGCCAGGGGATTCAATTATGCTGGGGAAGAAATAAGGGGCCCTAATAGGCCACTGTATCAGGAAACATGGGACTGGGCAGGACTAAAGTGTCGGTAATTGGTTGTTTAGTTGGGGAAAGTTGAGCCTGTAGCTAATTAGGGACGCTGACACATTTGGAGAGCCACCAAACAGGCGACACATGGAAGGGTAGAGAGGAAGGGGGACCGCAAGGGTCCCTGGCACGGCGGGGAGGGGGGGCAAAGGTCACGGTGGAGTTCTCAGAAGTGCACTTCAGCCAATGAGAGTGGCGATCAGGGACAACATGTTGGTACTACGGAGTACTGTTGGCTCAGTAAAAGGTCAGGACGGGGCAGAGTGGGCTGCACTAATCGCTCAATAACAGTTTTATATTTTCTGCTTCCCCCCACTTTTTTTTTTTTTTTTTAAAGTCTCTTAACTTTATCAACTAAATTTTTTCAAATCAATACCAACTTGCACGTTAGCTGTTTGCTGCAACTGGATGGGTAGAAGAGAGGGAGAAGGATTGAAACGTGGATGAGACTTCAAAGCAGCCGGCAGCTACGCCGACCTCCACAGAACAAGACGCTCTGCCATTTTCATTTCTTCCAAAAAAAAAAATAAATAAATAAATAAACAGGAAAAAGGAACTCAGATAAGCACTGGTAGGTCCCTGGGGACTCTAAAAACCAGTAGTTTATATAAGTGATTATCCAATTCATGAGGGAGCCGGCGTAGTGCATCAAAACAAAACTGGTACCACAGCTTTCAAGGAAAGGAAAGTATAAAAAGTTTCTCATTAACTACTGCTCCCAGTTCAGGGAATAAGGAAATATCGTATTAAAGCTTTATTCTGTTTTTCATTTTCCTTAGCAAAAACAGTAGAGCCGCGGCTATCGCGTTAAGTTACCTCGCCCAGTTTCCTACCCTCCAAATGTCATAATCGGGAATGTAGCGCCTGTTAAAAACAGATTCCTACAGTTTTCATTTCTCGTCCCGTTCGGCTGTGTCCTACATAAGCCATCTGCAACGCTTCAGAACACTGCAACATAAGCACAAAGCTAACCTAAGTGTGTCACCAGCAACACCGGGGAGCATATATCATGTGTCATCAATCTGCCTCGGATGTTCCGAATGTGACAGAACGTGTCCAGAGGCGCCGGGTTTGACCCAGTCCGACAGTGACAACCGCTCCTCCGGTCATCATTTATCCCGCAGAACTAATTTTGCTCGTGATAGCCAAAAGGTGACAAATATATATATATATATATATTTAAGAAATACGTAATGTAGACGTCGGTTCCGCAACACCTGAACTGTCTGACTGAACGCCACATGTCAGTCAGGACTCCTGATGGCGGCTAAGCAGCCGAGCAGAGGCTGTCAGATTGACGCCGACAGGAGGAGGAAGAAGAAGAAGAAGAAGAAGAAGGAGAAAACAAGGTAGGGAGGGAAAACGGATGAAACAAAAGAGCGTTTGTTGTGGCTGATGTGTGATGAATGCAGCCAGTTGGGAGAGCTTTCACGCTCATTGGAGCAGGTCATTACGCAGGAATTGCTGCTTGCTCGTCCCAGACCGGGCCCGGATTGGTTTTTTGAGAGGCGTGCAACTGATGCACTGTTTTTTTTTTTCTTTTTTCTTTTTCCCCCTCCATAAAATGCTTAGCTAACCCCAAAAGGACTCACACATCCTTTGGCGTTTGTCTCCTTGGGGACCAGAGACAGAGCAGCTGCTTCTCTGCTCTCATAACTCAAACAAGACAACACAGGAGGGGTGGTGGATGTGGGAGAAGCAGGTATTGAATATTGATTAACAATCAAAAAGAGGGGCTTTTTGTTTTTTTAAAAAGGTTGGGATGAGCGGGTCAAAGTGAGTGGATCAGAAGAAGCTGAAAGGTTTTTCTTTTACAGCTTCATTCTCCCTGCAGAGCGATTAAAGCTTCTGTGTCTGTGGACGCTGAGGTCACTAACTGATGGCGGGAGAAATATTTTATAGTTGGTTCAAAACAGTCAAAGTGAGTCATTTTCAGATTGTGATAACTTGAAGTGAAGCAAACAGATGGCAAAAAAAAGAAAAAAAAAGAAAAAAAATGTGTGTGTGCATATATATATATATATATATATATATATATATATATATATATATATATATATATAAAATGTGTGCTTTGTATTCTTTTTTATTCTTAGTAATTTGTGTGAATGCAAAAAGATTACGTGAATTTATGGCACATATTTCTGCAGATGGATGGATGAATGCACTAGAAAGAATGGGGAAAAAGTATGGATGGATAAAGATGAATGGATGGATGAAAAAGGAAAGATTGGTAAAAAAAAACAATGGATGGAAAATGATAGAATGATGACAAAAGGATGGATGCAAAACGAATGAATGGGTGGATGGATGGCTCCAAAAAAGATGGCAGCATGGATGAAAAAAGGATGGACTGGTAAAAGGATAGATAGATGACAAAAGGATGGACGGATGAAACAAGGATAAACAGACAGATGGATGGATGGAAACATCACAACAACACGATATGGAATTTTGAGACTCTTTGCTTTTCCTCCGTCTTCACCCAGAGCTCAAAACTCTCCAAACACAAACATTTCTAAACTTTACAGGATGAGAAAAGGTTTGAATCCCAGTGTTAACTTCACCTCAGTATCACCAAGTTTCTGCCGCTGTTGCCGTGGCGTCAGCACAATTTCCCAACCCCGCTCCTCAGATTTTACATAATTCCAAACAGAACACCGTTTTTCATTAACGTCCATCAAGCTGACGCAAACATAAGGAAGGTGACACGGAGACACGGGTTTATCACCGAAGCTGACGACTTGAAGTCCTATCACTGTTTTTTTTTTTCCCCCAAAACCTGTGTGTGTGTTTTTGTCCCTGCCAGTACAGAAACTTGTCACGTATAACACGTTGTTATTAGAAACAGATGTTGATTTTATCGCCGGTGTCTGCGGCTTCTTTCACGTCAACACGGTGTCGTATGCTCGGGGATACCGGGGGCATATTTGCATGACACACACACCTGTCCTCCAACAATCCAACGCGCCGCTGCAACACAATATGCAAGTAAAACTCATGAGAGTAATGTTTCATTACATGATGAACAGAAGGTGAAAGCGAGGACGGGTAGCTGCGCGCCCACAGAGATGCATTACTTAAGTAAAAGCCATCGAAACCCATATTTGTTTACAGATTTGCTTAATAAGGAATATAAAAAAAATAAAAAAAATTGAGCAAACAAATGAATTAGCCCGTGGTTATAACTGTGTATTAAGATCATCACTTACAAGGCCAGCGCCTCCTCTGGCCCTCTGCCGTGGCAATCCATCATGGGTTATTATGGAAAACATAATCTGCATAAAGCAGCAACAATGCCTCCAAGAAGTTTACTTATTTATTTGTTTCACCTTTTTTTTTTTTTTTTTTTTGTCAGGCGCCGAGCATCGCGTCCTCAGACGCTCTCAGCTAATTACAAAGCATTTGATCTCTGAGCCCCGGAGGTGGGCGGTTATAACCTTAGCTGAAAAGGTGGAAAAGTTTTTAAAAAAGAAAAAAAAAAAAAAAAAAAAAGGGGGCAGCGGAGATGTTTCTGACAAAGGTGACGGCGGCGTTTCGCCTGCGTTTCGGTGCGGGTTGCGAGCGGCGCGTCAGACCGATTTATCACAAACAAACCGGCTGACCTCTCTGGGGGGAGGGAGAAGGAACGAGCGGCACAGCTGCACCGCGACAACCGCAAACAGTCCATGTTGAGGCGGAGTTTAGCGAGGTTAGTCAGTGTCTTGCTAAGGGATTCAAACCATTTTCTTAGTTTTTTTCTCAATGGTACAACTGAAAACTTCACTGTGTTTCACAGGACAGACTGATGTGAGAAACAGCAGGAAAAATCTGGAAATGTGGCAAACCTTTAAATTTGGCTTCTCTCAGCAAATACCTTTTATAACCACGTTCACTACAATTAAAGCTTAAAGCAAATAGTTTTTGAAACTTTCTACCAGCTAAGCACATCTTGGCCAAACTACTGTAGCATCTTAATATACTTTGATCCATTCCATCTAACTTTAAGTGTTGAGTTATTATCCCAGTCTCAAGTCCAACAGGTTTTCCTCCAGGATTTCACTTTGTTTATCTCCATCCGTCTTCCCAGCATTTTTATTAGCTTGCAGAAGGAAAGATGTCGCAGTTTGACAGCAGCACCTTCTTCCACATGTTTATTTTGTTTGTTGTTCATGGCTTGTGATAAACAGGAAGTGGGACGTACTATGGTTTTCCTCTACAAAGAAAATTTGCGAATCAACACATTCAGTCACATGAGCTTTGGATCTCTACAACTCCTCCAGATTCACTTAGGGTTTTTGTTGGCTTTCACCAACACAAATGTAAGATTTTTAAGGCTGTTTTAAGACTGTTATGAAGTTAACAAGACCTGCATCATGACAGAAATGTACAATAGAAAATGGCACATTTTAAATAGTAGAACTTTCAAGCTTCTTAGGACAAAATAAATGCAGCGACGTACAGGGTTGTCAGAAGTGAGCCAGTGGCGACGATGAATGTTGTCCAGCAACTATGATGCAGGAGATAAATGTACACTTTACATGTGACCAAAGTAAAGAAGCTAACTAGCTATGGTATATTAGAAGCTAGTTATAGTTAGTCGCAACTGCCTTGATTGTGTTTGTGGGTGACTTAGAAAAAACTACACAAATAGTCCTGCTATGATAAAATTTAAGACCTGTGTTTGACATATTTAAGGCAAATATAGATTTTCTAATGAGTTTAAGACATTTTAAGGCCTTAAGGCCTTTTAAGGCTGCGCAGACACCATGTCATCAATGTTTGCCAACAACCTCTGAAGCCTGAGTAGAACAGCTGCATTAACACCAAGTTAAATTAAACTCCGTTTTCTAAAATGTGAGCCTTGTCAAAGCAGTGGATGTCATTTAGGAGTATTAGAGTAAGTGGGATTGAATTTGCACACCACACTTACAAAGCTTTTTAATATCATGCATCATAATTCTACACTGCTATGTGTTGGGGTCTGCACCCATGCGGCTCTTTGGCTCCTCCACTATGATGCTTACAAAACCACAACCTTTTGACTATGGAGCAGGAGAAAATGCACGTTTTAGAAGTTTCACTCATAAGTTATTATGCAAAATATGCTTTTAATATCTACAACAGGCTTTTAAAAGTAACTAGCTACCATATTTCTTCTTCTGTATTTGTAGAAAAGGCTCATCTCATTCCACAAAGTTGCTTTTTTCTATAGTAATAGAGGATTCATTTTGATGTAAAATTTGAAAATAGAAATAAATGTTAGTTTAATTTTGCTGTTAGTTTAATTTAATGTTTTATTATGGCTTCCATAATAAAACATTTTACAAGGTACATATTTAGCAAATCGTGTTTTGCGGCTCCAGGCGGGTTTTGTCAGTAGCAAACTTAAAGTGACTCATTCAATGGAAAATAGTTGCTGACCCCTGGTCTAAAGCCTCAAAGCCCAATACAAAATCTGTATTATTTGAAGTTTCAACCTG
Source organism: Poecilia latipinna (assembly GCF_001443285.1). Classification (NCBI taxonomy): domain Eukaryota; kingdom Metazoa; phylum Chordata; class Actinopteri; order Cyprinodontiformes; family Poeciliidae; genus Poecilia; species Poecilia latipinna. Next base: position 428,982 of record NW_015113174.1, on the reverse strand, counting down.
ATAAACTATGTAAATAAAAGGGGTGTAAATTATTTTTAAAGACACTGTAGGTGTAGCAGTAGCTCTGCCGAGTTGCTGCCGTCGCCTCGTGATTCTGGCGCGGCATCTCTCCTCACATGAAAGACAATCGTCATTACCGCTCTATCAAAATGACTCTTGTCAGCAACATTTTCCCCTCACGTATCTAACCTCCTTTTGTTTCTCCCTCTTCCTTCCCTCTGATGCCCTAATCACCATTCCCCTCCATCAGTTGCTGGATCTAATTCCCCTCTCTTCCTTCGTTTGCAAAGGACCTCTGCTTTCATCCTTGAGAGAGGCTTTAATTCGAAGTGCGACGCTGAATAAAGAAGGAAAGAGAGAGAGAGGGGAGACGAGAAGGAGCGATATGGAAAGGCGAAGCGCGAGCCGAGACGTTCGGGTGTCAATCAATCCGGCGCGAGGGGCTACAAGGGCCCGTGACTGGGGCTGCGTTTGATCTGTGTCTTTCAAAGGGGGAACAGCAGGAAGGGCCATCACAGCCGATTTGCCTCTCGCTGCTGGCCCCGGTGCCACTCTGACAGAGAGCAATCACAAGCAGGTTAATTCAACATCTACCTTCTTAATCTTTTTTCCCCCTGTCTCTTTCTTTTGGACTCGTTCTGTCTACTTAGATGAAAACTCCTCTTCCCGCTGCCACCTCCACCTCCCCTTTCTGCTCCTTTTCAAAGAGGAGCGCTTCGCAAGTGGATATTCAATCTTTCAGATCACCTGTTTCTTCTTTTTGCGTTTGGGTTTTAACGACGGAATTTGTCCTTATTTACATGCTGATACTCCTGGAGGATAAAATATTAAAGGCAATTATTTCTCAGAGAAAAAGTTTACTTCTTTGGGTTGAAAAGGGCCGGCTGCTGCATTTTAGGTTATTTCAGCTGCTGTCATTCTTTGCTTCCTGAGCTGTGAGCTGAATATCTATTAGAGGCAAGATGACATCTTGAAAATACGCTGCTTAATTTGACTGAAGGAGGAGGATGTGCTTCCTTTGGATGGTGTGTTTTGCAGATGAGATCTGACCTTCACACGTAACAGTAAAAAAAAAAAAAAAAAAATCTGTGATAACGTATGTAACCCAATGCAGTACTGGACTGGAGAGAAAAAAAGTAGAGAACAATCATTATAAGTAATAATTCAAATCAACAGTGACAATTGTTGGTACAAGTCCTTTAAAATAATTAGCAATTTATTTATACTATTTACTTATACTAACAAAATTATAATAGTTTCCATGATTCTATGTTCCCCTAAGATATAGATATAATATCCACGGGTCTCTACATTAGCATAGACAAACCTGGGTTCATCTTGCCAGATACTGAGCAGAGGTACGAAAATAAAATGTCCCAATCTTCTTTTTACACAACTATAGGGGAGAATGCAGTCTAGGGATTTTTGATAACGTGGTTAGCAGTCTCTCCTGGCCTTGCTAAACTCTACTGGAGCTTTAATGTTCCAATACTCCCTGCCTAGACACTCCAACCTCATTAGTTCAGACGCTGCGTACGTATACACGGCTGTAGAAACTGACCGTTGCACAGAAATCTGCTTTGAGTCTACATTGGTACGTAGGAGTCTCAGTAGAGCGAAGTACGCCTGGGTGTGCGGGATGCTTAAGCGAGGATTAAATGCTCTGAAGGATCTATTGAGATTGTGGAAGGATGGATTCTCAAAGATCAGCCTCTCTCTATGATCCAACCTTGTTGAAGCAGTAGAAGAGAAAACTGAGGGGCAACACGCATGAATCACATCACGCTTAAAAATTGTCGCAAATACTTTACACCAAACAAACCCCATGGGCTAGGTATGGTCCTGTTCCAACCTGCTCTCTTCAAGTTCTGGTAAATCTATCCAATAGATAGATTGGATATCCAGTATCATGTGTATCAGCACACATCAACCCAATGCAAATAATGTGTTGATGAGATGCACTTGGGAGCTCCCAATCAGCACTTTCCTTAAGTCCTTTGCTTTCAGCAAGTGGGTTATAGAAAGTATTTACAGTAGGAGGTACAAATAATCGTCTGACCAGGAATTCTGTGAAAACAGTTTTTCTTTTAACATGTTAATGCCGGCCTGGGGTCTTTCTGCATGGAGTTTGCATGTTCTTCTTGTGCATGCATGGATGTTGGGTACGCCAGATTCCTTCCGAAGTCCCAAACCATGTTAGGTTAATTGGTTGCTCCAAATTGTTCTGACGTACATGTATGTGTCAAAGATCGTTTGTCCTGTCCGTCTCTGTGTTGCCCTGTGTTTGAGTGGCAATCTGTCCAGACTATGCCCAACCTCTTGACCAGTGACCAATGGAGTCAGACACCAACTCCAGCGGATATAGACAATGGACAGATTGATGGATTTACCACAATAAAGGTTATAATTTTCAACATTAGATTACCATACTAAAACAAAAGGTAAATGTAATTTTAGCCTCGCACATCTTCATCAAGGAAGCCAAAGAAGAGGTTTCCGTCTGTATATCTTGTTCTTTTTTTATAGTTCACAGGTTAAACTTGGGAGGCATAAAGTACAATAGATTCAGAATCTGCTTTAACCAAAGGTCAAGACAAACAAAAACATAGGAAGCTGGACAAAACAACGGTGAGAAATAAAATCTAAACCTAAACGTGTGCTTTGGTTAAAGGTGAAAGGATACAGAGAATATGGAAGTACTAAGGTAAAAAGGTTGAACGGGAAGGTTAGGAGGTGGAAGTAAAGAAGGTTAAGAAAGATCTCTAAATGTGACAAAAATATATGAAGCAAAAGAACGGGTCACTAATCTAGAACAACAAACTTCAGGGTCCGAACAAGGACGCAACCCTTATCAATTCAAGGAATATACGTATCAACAGAAAGCAGTAGTTTTCCCTGCCTGGCCTCTTTTCCACGATGCCCCCCTCTGGTTCCAATGCCTTTGTGTAAGGTCAGAGGGATAACAGGATAAAGGCTGTCCTCACTGCACCTCTGAAGGACAGCCACTCTGGCGATTGGATTTGGAGGTCCTCAAGGACAAAGAGGAACACTGGAACACAAAGGAACCCAATCGAGGAAGGACGAGATTTCATCTGTCTCTGCGGCCTGAGTGATTGGCAGGGATGGCCACACCAGCAATCTCTGAGCTCCGCTTCTTTGTGGCTGGGCGCACCTCCGTCAGAGCTTAATGACAAGACTTGGTCCACTGACAAAAATGCACTCTAAGAATGTCGACTAGCACACTTCAGAGGAGTAATGCAAGATCAAGGTTGAAAACCTCAAAAGAACAAAAGAAATAAGGCTTTGGAAGTAGAATAAATGTTCCCAACTAACATGAGATGTGGGGTAGAAGACATAAAAAGAAGAAAAAACAACAAAGTCAGTCAAATATTTGTATAGCACCATTATGAAGGAAGAGTGGGAGTAGCATTAAAATGGAGAAAAAAGAAGTTACTATTATTATATTATAACAAACTGTGACCTTCAACTTAAAATGTATCCTATGCATTTTTGGTAAGGGCTCATCTGCCGCCAACAGTGTGCCAAGTGACACTGTAACTGGATATTTCAGCTTCGCAAACTGTATTTTATCTTAAATATTTTACACCAGCTCTATGAAAACATCTGCAAATATTCTGGAGTCACGTTCTTCAGAAAAGTCTGCAAACTGAACCGTAGTTCTAGATTCCTGAGTAATTATAATGAACTGAAGATGAATGGATGGATGCTCTGAAACAATCTGATTCATAGAAGACATGTATTTAAAAAGCATAAGGGGGTGTAGGAATGATCCCTGTGGTATGCCACACACTTCAAAAAACCTTGAAGCAAAAATCTTCAGTGTCATTGAAGAGGTTACATTTGAGAGGCAACCCACCACTATAAATGATCCCCCAAATGAGTTATATGTAGATATTTTATCACTGCAGTCTGCTTCCACAACAAAGTTGGCAAAATGAGAAAATAACTTGATGATTATCAGTAACACCGTCATATTTCTTTAGATATTTCCAGATTTGTACGGTTATGCAGTGTATGCTTTGATTTTTTTTTTTTTTTTTTTAGAAAATTTTTGAAAACCCCAAAACCCCGATAGCATCAGTGTGACACAACCTTGGTTGATATCTAAGAATACAAAGGTCCCCTTGGAGATAGTAAAGAAATGTGCTCACAGGCGGAGCAGTCGCTCCTCTGACTACAGAACAGATCAGCTGTAAAATTGGTGAAATGTCCCTTTAGCCTTTGGCCAATCCAGACGAGTTGCTCAGTAACCAAGACAAAGTCATCGAAGTAGTGAGGAACTTAGAGAAAGAGTGACACTCATCTGACTTTTAGAAGAAATTAAAGAATCTGTTGCATTGATAGAAATCTGAATAATTCAGGTATGCTCTGTTAAGTCTGAGCTAAAGGCAAAGGCTTCATTGGACAGTTAGTAAAGATCACATGCCATCTTCTATCGTGTATTGTTCAATCTGTTTCCAGAACTTAGAAGAATCTGTGACCAGGTGGGTATTTGTGCAATCTTACCTGCATGAAGGTAGGCGAGGTCTGGGTTCTCGATGTCGAGGTGATTGTCCTTCAGGTGGTTACGGAACTCCATGGGGGAGTTGGTGGCGAAGGTACACTTGGGGCAGTTGTACATCTTCACTCCCTCGTGTTTCCCCGTATGGAGAATGTGCTTCCGGATGTTTTCGGCACAGTTGGATCTGGGGAGGCAAACCGAGAAAAACAAACAATGAAACTCTTATCTTCCAGAGTAAAGAAAAAAAAAAAAAACAGCGAGAGCTCAAAGGATGTTTCAAGAGGGAGAATACAAGTGAAATATTTGCTATCGAGTCCAACATTTTATTGTTATGTGGACGCATACGAGACAAGAACCCCAGACACAGATTGGACGAGGTCTCCGAGCATTAAATTTATCCAATTTTGACACAATAAAGCTATCTTGTGTTCCTTTTATCACACTTTTTTTCTTTCATCCGAGCAAGCTGGGAGCAGTCTGTTAGGACCGCTGGAGGATCCAGGCCCACTGAATGCATTAAACAGAGGTGTCTGAGGACATCCTTTATGCAGTTACGCATCTTCAGCAGCTGTAAGAAAGGTAAAGGATGATGTTGTTGTGGTGTATGTGTTGTGAGCGTGTGTGTAAGTGTGTGTTTGTGCTGGTCAAACAGTCCAGGCCAAGAAGTGAGCTACTGCAGGGGGATAGGATGTAACAATGTCAGCTCGGAGAGTCAGACGCAACCCGCTGCTGATTAATGATGCTGCCTGATCTGCTCCCAGACTGTATCTAAACCTGCCCCCATACACACATAAACAAACAGGCTCATGTTAAAGGTACAGTCAGACTGGCGCGTACATATTTAGACTGAATACCAGCAAAATAAAAAGTGTGAGCTAAAAAAAAATAAGAATAAAGACTCAAATGACAGCAGTGGTCTTCATATATAGACATGAATGAATGAACTCGCACGCAGACATGTGCTCACCCGCAATACATCATACAAGTACGCATGTGCGGGGTGGAATACTCCTTCACACACCGCCGTGCGTTGATGGATGGGGCACTCGTGCTCAGTTTGGACCTGACATTCTCGGACAGTATAATACGCAATTATTCTCCCTTATCACCTTGGCCGGGACAATAAAGCCCCACTGTGCCATAGCTCACGCCAGCCAATGAGGGAATTTGTTTTCACTTTTGCAGAGACGCCTCTCTCCATCACAGGTCTGTGGTCCGGCCTGACTTCACTGCAATCCAAATAAAAAAAATAAAAAATAAAAAAACGGAGCCAGCTCTCACTGGGTGGTGCACAAGTAGAGAATAGATGTTCTATTGTTGCCTCAACCAAAATAATACCTTTATGAGTCTTGAAAATTACCAACACACACCCATATATGTATTTATGATGATTTTAAAAATTAGAGTTAAAAATATGTTCCTCAGGTTCCCAGAAGAGCAATCACCCTGACATCGAGTACCCAGACCTTCCCTACCTGTATGCAGGTAGTGTTGCACAATGTTTACTAGGTCAATGATTCTGCAGAGTTAAAAACAAATAAACAGTTCAACAAATGTCTGTATGCAGTGCAAGTGCATTTTGGCCTCCTTTACTGGTTTTACTCAACAAATCTGGCATTTAGGGGTGAGTGGCAAAAAGAAGAAAGCCGTTATTGGAAGAAAGCTGTAAGATGACCTGATAGGAGTTTACCACGAGTCATGGGGCAAACGTGGAAGAAAGCGACGTGGTCAAGCACCTGCATGGTAACAACAGTATCATGCTCTGGGAATTATGAACATCATGAGTTGATGGGAACATGGATTGGGCAAAATGAAAGGGAAACCTGGAAGAAAACCTGTTAATGTCTGTATATTTTGATATTTTGGACTCATACGGACGGACAGATGGACAGAAGGACGGACAGATGGACGGATGGATGAATACCCCAAAATGTTTTCAGATGTATTTTCAGCAAAAGTTGGCCCACAGGCGGCTAAATACATATAAAAATGTAAAAACCATGTTATTTTCTTCCTCCTACTTCATATCTATATAATAATCAGAATTAACTGTAATAATGACTGATAGAAGTTTGTCATTATAAGGTGACAAATTGAAAAAAAAAAGCACTTTTGTGAAGGACTTATACACAGTGTGATTCATTTACTTTATAGACCTCAATATTAAATAATATTAGTTTATCCGAACAAATAACTATATTTTCTCTGTGATTACTGTTTTATCTGCTGTGACTAACAAAGCAAAGCTGCTTCACAGGCAACGTGCAGCCATCTGTTGAATCCCCTTCAGCCTGATGGAGGAAAAAAAACAACAAAAAAACACAAAAAAATGAATTTTAAACTGTCACATGCACTCAAATTAACACAAACGAAGCTGCTAAAAAGAAAGCATTTAATGCTGAAAAGCGAGCTGATCTGGTATTCTAGGACTGCGGCATAAATAGATAAAATTTGAAGCAGAGCTAAAAGGCTCTAAAGAGAGCGCGGGTGGATTCCTATGGGGGCCATGCCATCTCTCAGATATGGTAATGGCGTAATTGTCATATTAAAACAACACAATGTGCGTTTAGGAGTCAGCAGGTGTCACAGTTAGTGAAAGCCCACACTAACCCTCCTACTATACGCCGGATTAATTAGTCCAACGCCGTTTCGACAACCTCCCCCAACCTATGCGCCCGCCGCGGGAGTCAGCCATACTGATGGCCGACGCGCACGTCACCTCATCGCCGCCACTTTGCGGCTCCCTGCTTCATCTGAGCCACTTCCACATTCCTCCTCCCCAAGACTGTATGCTAATGGGAGAGGTGTAATTGAAGAGGCGCTTTGTTAGGAAAGATTTAAATGTGTTCCTTGTGTGCGTTTGGAGTTTTTTTTTTTTTTTTTTTGGAGGGGGTTGTAACATGAATCATTTGTGCAATATTGTGCTGAACGGTTAACGGCTCCCACTCCTCCGTTGATCGTTTCCATCAGTTTACGAGGTTGCGGGCCTCGACCGCCTCTGACGGCACGCGTTTCATCGTCAAACTCGCCATCAGCCGGATTAAAACAAAAACAGTTAAGCATCCAATAAGTAATAGTAGGCCCAGGCGCGCGAGAAGTCAGAGGCTACGGATTAATTAGACCATTTAAGATGCCACTATGACTTTAACGAGAGGCGGGGAGGGGGGAAAAAAACTTCTCATTGTGAACAATAGCAATCATTTCTTAAACAGTGGAAGTAAAGCAGTTTAGCAGCTTGCATAAATAGCTGCGGAAAAGTGAGACAGACATCATTAATTGACAGCCCCGGACTCCCAGCGCAATATCATTAGAATATTTTCACCACTATTTCCCAACTATAATTATCCCCCCTCCATTATCTGTGTCTGTCTGAATGGTGGATGATTGGCATTTGATAGATCATTTACTCCCCGCTCATTTACATGCGTTTCAGAAGCAGCTTTGATGGGGATAGCGTCGTATCAAGTGAGAACCGTGGACGACACCCGGAACATTTAACATGGAATACTATAGCTGTGCGAATCACGTCCCCGGAGCGGATTTTGCTCCCAGCGAGCAGCGGCTGTCAGTCACAGAAGGCTGAACTATTTCTCTACTTTTATTTCACAAGCCCGAAATTCACTCAGACGTCAAACTCATCCAGCGGCTCCGTATTACAACCAGGTGAGGGTGTAAAAGCAAGGCGCAGGTTCGGCCGTTCGCATTCACTTCCTGTCTTCGTATTCGCAAGCCAGCAGGGTGTTTCCACCGTCTATCTACCTCCTCCCCCTCTGGATCCCCGGAACCCTTGGGGCTACCAAAATGTTAATTTGGCTTCTAATTTAGTGTTTAATTTGCTGCTATCAGTAACGATCATTATGTATCAGCCAGGGAACAATAGGGCCAAGAACATTTGGCTCGTTCTGCGGGAAAGTATCTTTCTAAGAGTCGAGTTCAGCCTAGTGGTTTGAGACGATCCTCAAATTTCACACAAAGGAGTGTGTGGATCAGTGATCCTCATAAAGTAGCACAAGTTTTTTACAAATGATCTAGCTTAGAATTATTTTCAGTATGTTCAGCTTGAACAAATTTACAAAATACTGACCATCATTCAACGTAAAAAAAAAAAAAAATTATGAGTGATGGTCTACAGAGCAAATACTCAACTTTTTTTTTTTTTGGAAACTATTTCCAAAATAAATTTAAAACATAACTATTAACACAAGACAGTTTCTAGGAGTTTACATACACTACTGCTACAACAATAAAGTCTTGATAGGTTTTATTAAGAAAGAGCAGCAATTTCAAGATGCAGCTAATGATGCTATGCTAACACCACAATAGGTTATAATACATGAGGATCTGCTGCAAAGCTAACGGCCGAATGAAATCGACTGCACACAGCTGCCACATTCTCGTCCAGGTGGAGAGATTGCTGCAAAGTGAGTGAGACACTTCAACCGGCTGGGTTTGAAAAAAGACAATGAGATAACAGATTATCTTTTTTTTTGTATGTAACAAGAAATGTTCGTTTTTAAGCTCATAAACTGAATGCTACGCAACAATCTACAGCTTACTGTTCAGCATCATCCTGACTAATTTTGTTCCTTGTAAAAGGAACAAAAAATAGTTGTCCCAGCAAATATCTGTTAAAAATACTAGAGCTTATTATCGGTCATTAAAAACTCAAAATAAACTAATGAATATAAAGGAAGCAGAGAAATCTGGATGTAAAAAAACCCCTCCAACCATTCAAAACATTGGTTCAATAGATGTAAAAGGGACATTTAAGAGCTCTGACACTGGAGATACGTTAGTATCGACCAAGTTGAATATAAACTATACAAATTATTAGCTTGTAAAAATAATAATAAAAAAGGGTGACCCAGAGGTTTCTTTTTTTTAAAACGGAAAGCAATAATTTGGGAACAATTATAGCTTGTCAGCATTTCTTCCCCCCCTTCTATCTGTCTTTTGTATGTAGTCGCCTCGAAAACACAGATAAAGTCTGAGTCCGGTGCTTCATTTCAGCAAAGCAGGTGTAGCGAGCCGCTGAAATGATTTTGTCACAGAAGGTGGAAAAAAAACAAAAAACAAATGAGTACATCTAAAACCGATGATGGGTTTGAGATCATTCCCTTTCACACTTTCCTGCCACGATCCGGGCCGAGAGAAAGAGGGAACGAGTGAAGGGGAGAGAGGAGCAGACAGGTAGAGCGAGGGAGAGGGAGAGATGTGCAACGCCGGCCAAAACTTTTTCAATTTCACCGACAATTTCCTGTGTAATTACTGATGTGGTGTGATGGTGTTTTAATGACAGGGACCCGCCGGTGACAGTGACACGGTGTGTGAGGATGCGAGCGGGAACGTGGCTGTGTGTGTGCGTGTTGTGGAGATCTGGCTGGGCTTGTTGATGATGGCAGAGTGATGAGATGGAGCCATGCTGCGGAGATTAGACCTGTCGGCTCTCCACCGCTTTCAAGCACCGTACACACACACACCATAAAACTCCATAAACACACAAAGCTTTTACCGTTATCCCCAAACGCTCCCCCCTTAAAATACCCGACAACACCACCTGCTCTTCTCGCCGTCAAATACACACGCTTTTGCATTCTGGCGCCCCCTGTTATCAACCTCCTGATTGTCGATGCCACTGGCGCCAACAGCCAAGTGTGGGTCAATGAGCCGGTACCTGTAGTCGCACCAGGGGCAGCGGTACGGTTTCTCTCCGGTGTGAACACGTTTGTGGCGCGACAGGTGGGACTGCGTGGTGGAGGCGAAGTTGCAGAGCTTACACTTGAAGGGTCTCTCTCCTGTTGAGGTAGAAGAAGACAGGAGGCAGACATTAGATGATATGGGAAGACAAGCACAGACACACACACACACTCACACAAGTAAAACACTGCAGCTGACATAAATAACATAAATAACCGAAAAAAAAAACAACCTCTTCTTGGAATTACAAACTTTGATGCATTTTATTGGAATAGTTATGCAGAACACAAAGTAATTCAAATAGTTTCATTTTAAAGATGTTGCTTTCATTTATATTCAGCTCTCATCCGCTTTCAGAAGTCACCTAATTAGTAAAACACAGAACCTGAGTGGACCAACAGCATCATGAAGACCAAGAAACACAACGCACAGGTCAGGGATGAAGCAGTGGAGACGTTTGAAGAGTTAAGGTTATGAAGCAAGAGTTCGCCACAACTGGAAACCAACCGAAACATGGCCGCCCACCTACTGGGTGGACAAGAAGACATGATCTCACCCTCTATGTATTAACATGGTGGTGGCAGCATCATCCTTTTTTCTTCAGGGATGAAGATGTGAGTTAGATTCAGTGGGAACTGAACTAAATTCAGATGAATCGTGGAAAAAAGACTGTTAGAGGGAGAGAAAGAAAACCTTTTGCTTTTGACTGTGGAGAAAGTTAATTTTCCAGCATTGGAGCGAAGCTAAACTTGGATCCGGAGGTACAAATAAATGGCTTAGATTAAAAAGCCATTTATTTTACAGGGGTTTTCCAGAAAACGTCCGTTTGTCTTGCCCCCCTGTTTTTTTTTTCTTTTTCTTTTAACAGGAAGGTATTTTACTCAAAATCTTCAAGTAAGTCTGCTTCTTTTCTTTTTATTCTTAACATGACCTTCACTGCACACCGTTTGTTACTGCCTCTGTGACATTTCCACGTTGAGAGGAATGGCGATGGCCGCTTGCCTGTTCTGCAATGTTGCTGTGTAAAAGCTACGAATTCATCAAAAATAATGGCACAGTACGACCCGTGGGAGTTTGCGCAATAAAATGTTGGGCTTCCCAGTTGCCTCAGTTGTTACGTTGTCAAATCTGTTGACGCTCACCACACGGGTAAATCAACTGACACGCATCAGCACAGGAGGGCTGGACGGAAATTGGACGCTTGAGGTACAAAATCTAAGAAGCAAGCTGAAATAATTATTAAACACCAAATGAATATTTATAAGAGCATTAATAATTGTTGGTAGTCTGCCAGTTGAGGGTTAGAAACGGTATTTGTTTAACTATCTCAATTTCTCCCCTTCTTGGGGAAAAAAAATAAATAAAACACTTGTTATTGACAGCCCATCTGAAAAGTGCAATTTCCCTAAGCGACAGAATGACATGGTGAAATGATAACTGAAATTAAAAATCTCAGATTCAGTCAGCCATACTCGTACACATGCCCGTCGACGACGGCAGCGTGTCAAACCGAAGCGCCCGTGTGAGAGCGAGACGCGGATAACGGGTCACCTGAACTGAGCGACAGTTTGCGTTTGAAGGCGTCAATCGACAACTGAGATTAAGAAAATCTGAGTTAGTTTGTGCTCGGATCAGTTTGCATCACGAGCTCGGAGTGTGTGTGTGTGTGTGTGTGTGGTGGTTTACCTGTGTGCTGGCGTCTGTGTTTGGTGAGGGCGTGTCTTGTGCCTCCTGCAAAGCCACACAGGTCACAGAGGTAGGACTTCTCTCCTGTAAAAGCAGAGTAGGAGAAGGAAGAGGCTCAACGTAGAGAAACACACAAGGAAAGATGTGAGGAAATTCTGATAGCTTAATTTAGTGCTTGTTGATCAAAGGTGTAAAAGAACAGCATGTTTAATTTCAACTACATGAGAGAAGCCGTCTCAAATAAACACGAAAAACAAATACTAAACGGCAGGAGAGGCTTCAGGTTTCATCTTTCTAACACCTGCAGGACAGCCTTGACGCGTCTCAACAAGGGGTTATGATGGATTGTTAAGTGAAGCAAACATCACACAAGAGAGGGACGTGTCTATTATTGACCTTAACGGCCCTTCTAGGGTGTGCTCAAACCAGCTCGGTTTGGTCCACTTTAATCAAACTCTAGTCAGTTTGCATAGAAAGTCAGGTTCGTTTGGGGAGGTGTGGATGCACAATCAAACACTGATGAAGACAAAAATGCAAACTCTGATCCGCCGTAGGGCGAACTGTGATTAAAGTGAACTTTGGCGCAGTTCAGATTCATATGCGGATGCTTTTGGAGACTGCTCCGAAAGCAGGAAGCGGACTTAGCGCAGGGCGTTCTGGGTAAATACAACTAAAACTATCGCGACAAATGAGAGAAATGGCCCGTTGTCTTTTATCAATGACAAAGAGAAATTCTACAACCACTAAAATATGGCGCTTCTACATTGTTTGCATATTGTGAAGAAGGAAGTTGTGCTTTTGTTTTCTTATGAGGTTTTTGTAGTCTTCCTGGTACAGCACCACCACAGGTGAGGGGGGGTAAAGGTGGTTTGGATTGTTTGGTACACTGCATTGTGAAAGTGAACCGCACCAGTTGAAAATGAAGCAATTCTGATCCCCAATCGAATCGAGCCTAGCGGGCTGAGTGTGTGTAAACACTCCTAGTGTGACTTATCTGCCTACGACTTATAAACATGATACTTTCGATGGATGGATGCAAAAGATCCCTTCCTGGAATGGAGCAAAGTTTATTGGTAAAGCTGGTTTCTCTCACGCTGATCCCGTTTCAAGCTGTCATGCATTTCACTCCGAGGCTGCATCAACAACCGCGAAATAAAAATCAAATGGCATGAGTGCAATCGCACTTGCCATATGGCTCTGGATTAGACTGATGAGTCTTGATGCCTCAATGTGACATTCCTGTCACCGAGAGCAGCAGCTAAAGTGCCACTGAGAGAAGCTCGGCGTTCAACAAGACAAAGAGGACGGGCATGGTGAGAAAGGGAGAAACGTGTAAAGTCGGAGCGAAGCAAAAAGCGAGAAAAGGAAAGACAGATTGAGCAGACGAGCAGAGGGCCTAGTTGGCTAACAGATGAGCCAAGCAGAAGTCACAGATCACTAGTGTATATCCATCAGAGCTCTCATAGCTAACTAATTCCTCCAATCAGATGGATCCGTGTAAATATGTCAAATGGGGGACGGGAAATTGCCAGTGTGGTTTATTGACTGTGATAAAATCTGAAAAGCACCGCTGAACATAATTACATACTTGTCAGAGCCATAAAAATTAGCTTTATTATCAATGGGATGGTTTTGTACAACTTCATTTGGGGGCGATGCCTTCCAGATGGGGAGCGTGGAGAGCTTTTTTACACTCCTCCTCTCTTCCCTGCATCTGGCTCCGTCATTAACGGCATGATGGTCTCTCTTTCTACCTCTCTCTGTCTGCCACCACACAAACACACTCAAAGACTGCAACATTTGTGATTAGGCTCACTCAGGGAGACGAGCGCACACATTTACAGATTGGACACAGATGTGTATGTAAATGTGCGCAAACACACACACGAGCTACATGTGGTGAGCTACTGTACGCGCACATATTGGTTCGCGTGTGTGTGTGTGTGTAGACGCTGTAGGTGCCACGTTTATGTTTAACATGCAGGTCGCATACGCGTGTACTCTATGTGTGTGTTTTCTACGTGCAGCTGAGCTCCTCACACTTAAGTATTCATCCCAGTTGCCGACGGTGCAGCGCGGCTCTCGCCACACACTGATAACACATGTGGGGTGACTCTTCCAGCTGGGCCTTGGCGCTGCTCGCCTCCTCTTCGGCACAGATAGCAGCTTTCACCGGGTCCGCAGAGACCCGGCAGCCTCAAGTTTCCTCTGTTCCGCCCATTTAAAGCCACTCGACTGTGAGAGGAGTTTTAATGCAGTGCCACTTTAAAAACAACCCTAAAAAGGTACATTTGTTAGCCGGTTCGTGTGGCTTCACCGCACCATCCAAACCCGGACGTCGTTACAAAGAACAATCCTATAAGTTAAACTATTCATTAAAAGATTTTTTTCTTCTTTTTTTATTACAATTGCATGAAGCTGAAAAATAATCCTGGAAATATGTTAGGTTTTTTTTTTTATTTTGTGCTTTTTCCCCCCACATCAATAAAAGAATCCCTCTTCTCTGTGCTTATACAATAAAATCCGTCTGAGATGTGTTCAGAGCAAGAAAATAAAATGCGTTCAATTGTGGCGTGATATGGATATTAAAACTATAACTATAAGTACAGTGGACTCTGTATTCACAAGGGTTAGAGTTCACCACCACCCACAAATAGATCAAGTCTGTGATTACTTGATATTTATTATAAAAATGCTTGAAACTTCTTTATTTTAATAGTTTAATTACCAAACACAGGTTAATGTGCATAAATACACACAATGGAAACAGTCTAATATCAATAATTCTCCATATTTCCATTCTTGGGTGTGCAGCCAACCAGCAGCAAGGAAAATGAATGTCATTTTCTGGTTTGGCTTTGCTGCAAATGCTAGCTAATAGTGTGTTAAGTAGCATTGTGCTAAGATATTTCAACTTCCCAAGCTGAATTTTAATTCAATTATTTTAGATGTGCTCTATAAAAACAAAAACAATAACAAAAAAAACATTTTGAATACGTGAATTTTTCTTAAGAAATTTCGAATTAAGTTCCAAAGAAAAATACAAAACTGAATCTGTGCATAATGAACCACAAGTAGGAATCTATCACTTTACAGTGGTAATGCTATGTGGCCATATATCTCATCGGAAAGCAGAGTTTTGATGCACATGCCTTTGCAAATAATAGACTGCATAAATTGATACTGCAGTGATGATTGTGCAATAGAGCAATGATCAAACATTAGGCTCACTTTCTCATATTAACAATGAGAAGTTAATCACAAAGAAATGCTCATCTGTGGGTGTTTATGAGGATTTTGGTTGAAGTTGTTTCTTAACGTAGATGCTTTGCATCAGTAGAACTGGAGGAATTTCAGATTTTTAACTGGATCTCTCAGACGCACACAGAGGAAACCCTGCCAGCAAAAATGACAAGAACTACTGGTTGATTCTTCTAGCATAAAAGAAAGACATAAGTTTGAAAGAAACTTTCAAACTTTGTTTTGTAAAATTACACTAAATGTAGTTGCCTGGACCTCTGATGTAAACATGAGGGGCTAGATTTATGTTTTAGGTGCCTTCCTAATAGACATATCGAGGAACCAACAGAAGGAAGAAAGACAGAATAACTTTGAAAATGGTTAAAACTACAACTAAGTTGGATTTTGGGAAACAAACCAAAAAAAAAAAAAATTCCCATGTTTCGTTATTCTTGCCATAACCAAATATTAATGGAAGAATTGATTTTTAAGACATTTATTGAAATAAATGTAGAAATAATTGAAGAAAAAAATAATGAGAAACCAAAGTGAACAACACCTTTATTTGCAGGTCTGTAAACTCAATGAGTTACCAATCATCTGTTCAGGCTGTTTACGCCTCTTAGAGAAAAAAAAAAAAAAAAGAACAGCGCCAGTCACTCGTCCACCCCTCCCCTCTCCAGCTCTCATTACGACCAAAACGCTACAAGACCCCACCACAAAAAAAAAAGAAAAAAAAAAAGAAAAAAGAAATCTATAGCCATCGATTCCTTTGCCCAGCCGCGGTCGCCACAATTATTCCTGAGGAGGAAACGTTGGCGATAAATTACATGTGTGCTTTTCATCTGCTGCTGTGCGGGGCAGAGCGCCGTGGCGACTGGGGCAGAGGGGAGAGAAGGAGGGAGGATTACTGGGAACAACGCTGCGATCAAACTGGAGGATCAGCACGGCACTTACAGGATCTCCGACACGTTCTCAGACCTCGTTGATCTTTGTCATGTTGCCACATAACAGTGAACTTCAATGTTTTCTTTAATGAGATTTTACGTGACACAAATACCTTTTTATTTTTTAAAAGTCTGGGAACAAAAAAACAAAAAGTCACTGAAACGTGTAGCACATATTTAAGCAAATCTTCTTCTGAGGTATGTCTATCACACTTTTAGACTGCTGTGGATGGAGAGCCTCTTTGAACGTCAGTTTTTAAGTTGACTTGATAATTTTATTTGAACCTAAGCCATTCCACTGCATGTCTAACCAACATCAGGGCATCATGCTGCCACCACCGTGTGCTACAGTCAGGATGGCATGTCTAAGGTGTTTTCCTCTACTCCCTCCATGAAAGGGCAAACAATCAAATTTTGCTTTCATCTGCCAAGAGCTCGTCTTAAGTGGCTCGAGGCAAACTGGACATTTTGGATATTTTCATTCAAGAGTCTTCTATAACTCCTTTAATTGCATCGATTACTGCAATGGTGTCTTCATAGGTCAAAAAAACGAAATCAGACAGGTGTAGCTGATCCACAAGGCCGCTGGCTTTCTGACTAAAACCAGGAAGCTGAATCACATCACCCAGTTCTAAAGTCCTTCCACCGGCTCCCTGCAGCCCAGAGAGTAGACCTTAAAATACTGCTGATTTAGTTTATAAATCATTGAATGGCTTTGCACCAAAATACATTAAAGATCTTCTGCTGTTGTATCAACCTTCCAGACTTCTCAGGTCTTCTGGTTCTGCTCTGCATCCTCAGAACCAAACATGGAGAAGCGGCATTCAGCTTCTACAAGCCACAAATCTGGAACAAACTTCCTGGAACTGTAAAACGGCAGAAACACTGAGTTTCTTTATATCTGAGCTAAAAACCCACCAGCTTATAGTTGCTTTTGAACCATAATAATAGAAACATTGACCGACATGTTTGATGTGTATTGATGCTTTTGACTATGGCGTTTGACGAAATTCAGTGTCTGTTGCACGTTTTCACAACTGTTGACTGTATGATGTGTTTGACGTTTTTATGTTTTCATGATGTAAACCACTTTGACCTGTTGTTCCTGAAATGTGCTCTACAAATAAACTTCATTGATTGATTGATTTACACATATGATGAAGAGACCCGTTAGCTTAACCACCATGTCTTTGGACGGTGGGAGGAAGCTGGGATACCTGAAAACTCACACATGTGCTGGGAGAATTCAGTCCAAGTTTGATTTCATGTCTGAAGTTCACAATCATTCAGATGAAGATTCAACAGAGTTTGTTTGGCAGATCAAGGTTCCAAAGAACATAAACCAGGTCAAAGGTCAAAAAACACCTTTTTAGGTTTGAACTAGAAACACGTCAGCATAAAGGAGAAACTTTAACGTTCGCTGTATGTTGATAAGAATCCTCCGCCTTTGTTCCCATGATGCTCTCCAACCCTACTGCTCCTGCTTCGAATTAAACAGCAAGACAATAAAAGCACTTTAAAGTCAAACTATAAAACCTTTTCTTTGCATGTGTGTGCAGATTTATACATACAGTGCGTCTGTCTGTGTGTGTGTGTGTGTCTTTTAAATAACCCCGGAGGAGTCAGCATGCAGCTATAATTGCCTCCCTCATTAGTTATGTTTTAGCAGAAGCGGATGGGAGGGCAATTAATTTTACCGCTTAATTTCTGACACGGAATCCGCCGCTGTATTGATGTGCCCGCCATTTTGGGTCTCATTTTTCAGCGAAATTAATTGACAAAGTGCGAAGATTTATCAGCGGATCGCCAGATTAAGCGACAAACTGAAGCAATGAGGAAATCAATTGCCTCCCCTGCATTCCCGGCCCTCCCCGCCGCTCGTAACACCCAAGTGCCTGGGAAAAGCTGGGCGGGTCAGATACAGTGCGCTTATTTATTTATTTGAGTCGCTCGTTCATCAGTTGTAACAAATGACCCTGGCAGCTGACGAACACTGAAGCCCCCCACCCCTGCCGCCAACCCCCCCCTCCGTCACTGGCCTTCTCCCTCTTCCTCAGACATGACTGCTGTGTGAGCCGGGGAGCGATTAACATAAAAAACACACAAATCAAGAGCGGGACAATGAATCCTGTAGAAGGAAGGAAACGGACGGTAGAGGTGTAATTCCCCCCTACACTCCCTCCGACAACCACCACCCCGTCCGTTATAAATGTATTTTTTTTAAACTGAAAGATTTGAATATCCCAGAACCTTTATTTACACAATGACAGATAATGTTTGAACAATGGTGCACAAAAAATTTGGTTTTAGTAGAGCAAAATGTATACCTATCTAGCTTGAATAGTTAACATTTAATCACAAACACTTCGACTTTAATGATGACTTTTTAAAAATGAGAATCACTGAAAGGCAGTGCTGACATAGGCATAAAGTAAAGGAGGTATGTTATTTCAGTTTTTAACCTTTAAGCTAATAAGTTAACATTGCCAGCTAACAGCGTTGTAATTTCCATTTTCAACCTTCAGGCTAATAAGTTAGCACTGCTAGCTAACAGCATATTTTTTGTTTTCTACCTGTAGGCTAATAAGTTAGCGTTTCTAGCCAACCGCGTAATTTCCATTTTCTACCTTTAGGCTAATAAGTAAGAATGCTAGCTAACAGCGTTATGAAGCTAACAGGTTAATTAAAAACCCTTTTTGTTCATATTTGAATCATTGTTTGGTGTATACAAATAAATGTTTACAACTTTTTATTCCACATTCAGATGATTTTTTTTCTTATAAGCCCTCTGTTGCCCTATCACAGACTCGCTACCTGTTCAGGATGAACAGGTAGCGAGACCGCGACAGACTGGCACCAGCTCCCTCTGGCTGCAATGGACCTCCAACTATTCACGGTTCAAAAGTTGTGAATGCACCTAATTGCAGATTTTAAAGTAAATTACTAGAACATGTTCTACCTGACATGGCTGGCATTTGCAAAGCATCCAATCGAGGGTCTGCATTATTTTCCTTGCCGCTGATTGGATGTACCCTCAAGAAAGGACTTTTTCAGTCTTCTATTAAAAATGCAGACCGACTGTGATGCAGTTTCTGCTCCATAACTGGCCTTGTTTGAAGGAGTTTTATAATAGATGGAAACATCCTGTGCATGAGGAAGCATGAGAGCCTTAACAATCTTGCACTACTAACTTTTGGTTAGTAGTGCACCTACATGGCTCCTTTCTCATAAGGAGCCATGTAGGTGATACCAAAATCTGGAAAGACATGATCTAGTTGTTAAACCGTTTCCATTGTGCTGACTGAGCAGAGGGTTGGACCTGGATACAGAATATATCGTGTATCGTGCTGTGTGGTCAGCATCCCTCAGATTAACTACCACCGCCCTCAGTAATGCCAACGTGTTTCTCTTGCAACATTCCCTGGATTGGTCTGCTCCCTTTCATGACTACAATCAGCTCAGAATGTGATAATATGATAATTCAAAACCGAGACTCATTGCTTGCATGCCCATCACTGATTATTCCTCACTTTGTTTTACTGAGTGAATTTTAATCTTCTGTTTACACACAGTAAACAACACGAAGCCTGGCTTTCCATTTCATCTCAGCGCTGTGAGGAGAAGAAGTGTAAAATGTTGAAACAATTTATTTTTCAGCTATATGTCAACATATTCTCAGAGTTCCTCCATATTTTCAAGTCAAAATTACACGTTTTTCCAGACTCAGATTTCCAGTTTTTATTGTAATTTAAACTTAGCTTTGACTTCAAGCTGATCCTCTCATAGTAGTTGAAATTCAGGACGGATGGATTGGAAAACCTCAGTAGTCAGGCAGTTTCAGGATTACCTACCAAATAAGGTTTCTGGTGTTGCAATTCTCATCAAATTTCTTGTTAAAATTCACAGTTTACAACAACAGATGCAAAGAAAAAAATGGCTGGTGATCAAATGATACATGGGGTACAACACAAAGGGCTAATTGCTTGCAATGACTGAAATAACACTCCTTAGTGTGGATGCTGTTATGGAGTTAAAAAGGAATAGAAAATGGCTAAAATCAGCATTGGCAGGTTGAACCTTTATAAACAAAACAAAAATATCTACTTGCACTTAAGATACAGCAAGTTATGCTTGTGTTCAACACAAGAACCACAGACTCTACTCCTCCACGTTGCCCCCGCCTCTGGCATTAGGACCATAGCTCACATCCTCTCCGTTCCTGACAGCTCTGATCTCTGGACAGATCAGTTCAACTTCTCAATCTCTTTATTTTATTAGTATTGCATCGTAGCTCGGCGAAGGAGTCGATTTATAACCCCTAAACAGATCACAAACATGCAGATAATATTTCAGCGTGTCAGGTGGGCCCCCGGAATGTGATTGTGGCGACGGGAAGGCTGCAGCTAACCGTCCAACCCAGCACCAATTACCGACAAAGGAGTGTTGGAGGTCACGGCGGTGCAAATTGCGTTAGCGTTCCGAGTGTCGCTAATCAAGTCAGGCCTTGTCGCTCACTAGAAATGAGGTTGTTTCAGGTCTGTTCTTAATTCCCTCCGCTTTCATATTTGCTCACCCCCTGATCTTTCAAGTTCTCTTATTCAATAACTTTTTACCATCTCAATCACCCTCTCTCTCTCCCTCTTTCGAGCGCGTTTTCCCTCCTGCTGAACTCGCACAAAGACCCGAGCACGCAAACACACACACACACACACATGCACAAACGCACGTGGCACCTCGCTCCTCCGCAGGTGACAGCTACGGTGACAGTGTGACGCCAGCCGCCTGATGAGGAGTGATGAGAGCTGGAAACTAATGAAAATAAAACGTCTAATTATGTCAGAGACGCCTTGACGCTACATCACTGCTAAAACACATTTAGAATAACATCCAGCAAATCTTGGACGCGCGTGCACACACACACACAGGTTTGAGAGTCTGCGCGCACAGCGGGCGCCTGTGACGGATGGAGGGTTCTGCTGCAAGCGCTCAGTCAGCCTGTCAGGCCGGTGGCTGCTGCTGCTTCTGTCATTGACTTAAAAGGGCATCAAGGAGCCATGTGTGGGACATTACCGAGGCCGAGGGGAAACCGCTGGGCTGCAGCATAAAGACACTTTCAAAGAGGCTGACTTGGGCTCCTATCGAGGGGCTATTATTCAAGACAGTATCCTCCCACCGCCCACTGAACCATCTGTCGATCCAAAGTTTTTAGCAAGTAAAAAAAAAAAAAAAAAACACCATTCAGTGCAGCAGCACAGTGTGTTTTATCGGATCTGCAGAGACGAAAAGGAGTGGTGGAATTGGAAAGACAAGCCGCTGCACAGAATTAAGGTGGCATAATGAAAATGTGCACTAATCTGAAACCCCATGACACCCCCCCCCCCCACCACTCCCTAACCCCCCCTGTTTGATCTCGGCTCTGCTTAGAGATCCATCGCTTTTCTGGAGATTTCAGTTCGGATACGATGAGCGTGAAAGTTGGATCTTTCCGCCGCATCAATTTGTTGATTTAAATTAAAGGAAACTACCTAAACCAACTTTAATCCTGATGTTGCCCTATTAGTGGGGAGTTGCAGTGATATTACAGCATGTACAACATGTTTACATAAAAAAAAAAGATTTCTGCATTTTCTTACAAAGTCCAACTCTTTTTCTTTTTTCTTTTTTTTTGCTTTTACATAAACATTCTTCTTCTGAGGATTATTTTTTTGCTCGGATTTGCATCATTTTTTTTTACCCCCCCCTCCCCCTCAAAAGGCAACACCAACCGGTCCACAGTGTGGAAAAAAAAACAAAAACAAAAACTCTCAGGCATCAGATGGATTTTACCAAAACATGCTTAGTGACCAGCTGGATTCGAAGAAAACACACTCTGTGTCCAGATGGAGCCTTTTGGGCGGAGGGGGGAGAAACCACACAGCTTCAGCCGTTAGATTTGGAAACGCACGCCACCTTAATAGCCCCTGCAACGTGACCCCCCTCCAAGTGTTGAGGGCGGCAGAAAACAAAAACAGAAGAATCCGAAGATTCCCCCGCACTGCTCATCTTCTCCCCTTTAAACTATAAATTGGCCGACGAGGCGTCTCATAACAGTCACAGTTCTATCAGGATCAGGAGGTTGTGTTTAACCGTCCAACTGGCTGCCAAGAGCTGGCTCCACTTCGCCTGGATGTTCATAACGACTACAGATGGACGAGCGGCGGCTATTATTGGCCCAAACTTGTGAATGTTCCTTCTAGCCAAGGCTGAGAAGATTCATGGTAAATGTGAGATTTTCACAGTTCACATAAACTTCGTTTTCGCTCACGTCCGCAGCCATAAAGTGGATTTTAGCGGATCCAAGCACGGATAAACAGCTCTTTGTCCCAAACTTGTCGACTGCCCATAAACCTCAAATCTCATGGAACCCGCCCTTTAGAGTGCCACTCGTAATGTCTCGCAAACGCACTCCTGCCCTGTGAACTTTTTCTTTTTTTGTGTACATTTTGCCACGTTGCAACCACAAAAGTTCATTGTGTTTTATTGGGATTTTGCACGAGGCCGAAACAAAAGCAGCGCACAAATGTGAAGTAGAGGCGAAAAAGGTACGTGCTTTGCTGATCTTTCTTTACAAATGTGAAGACGTTGCCCGTTCTTTGGAAATGAATTCACGCTCGGTCAGACGGAGAAGGAGAACTTCTGTGCACATCAATTTTCAAGTCTTGCCACAGATTCTCAGTAAGATTTTGACGTGAGTATGCTTTAATCCAAATCGTTCGCTTTGTAGCTTTAGCTGGATAATAATGACCGTCCAGCTGGAGGGTAAAACCTCTTCCCAGGTCTCTTTTTAGTCTCTGCTGGCTGTTCCTCCAGGATTCTTATTAGTTTTCCTGCCAAAGGAAACCATTCCCACAGCATAACACTCTCTCTACTGTGTTACACAGCAAAGCTCCTCCCCACACAAAACAGGGCCCAGTCAGATCAACTTCTTCCACATGCCTCCAGTAATTTCTTCTACAAACAGCAGATTTGCAGAATGTACGATTAATACTTGTTGTGTCATTAGATTTTCCCACCTGAGCTGAGGATCTCTCAGCTCGATTACACATAACAAATGAGCTAAAATTTTTTTTAAGTTGGAGCTCCATTCTCTCTTTTTCGATGACTGAAGAATATCAGCTGCGCTTGATTTAATTAAAACGGGGTAGCATGAACAAAACCATTTATGTTGAAGTTCAAGGTTGCAATGTCAAGAAGTTCAAGGTGCAAAACACGTGTTTTTGCACCCCTTTCTTTTTTGTGGCTGGAGGACGGGAGGCGCGACCGCTGAGAATCGGTGTCTGTGTCTCACCGGTGTGCGTCCTGTAGTGGTCCTTCATGGCCGACAGGTTGAGGAAGGCGTAGTGGCAGGACGGCCAGATGCACTTGTACGGCTTCTCCCCGTTGTGCAGTTTCATGTGGTTGTTCAAGGCCCACTTTTCGCTGAAGGAGCGGTCGCACAGCTCGCATTCAAACTTCCTGCGGGAGGGTAAGAGAGGCAAGAGGAGAGGGACCAGGAGGAGAGAGGAGGGGATAAAACAAGGAGTTATTTACTGATCCCAAAGCTGATGTTAAAAAAAAAAAAAAAAAACAGTAGAAAATCTACTGAGGAAAAGAGAAAGAGAGAGAGAGAGGAAATGGGGGTTTGCTGGGCACTAGTACTTACACCCACAGAGCACGGGGGCTGTGTGATTGTGTTCTGTACATCCAAACACACACGCGCACACACACACACACACAGAATGCAGTTGGCTGCTGGTGTGTCATGTCTGTATAAGCAGGCATTGATTTTTCTGTCCAGGCCTGCCACCTCCACCATTTATTCTCTGCTTTGCACCAGGGCCCAGAGGACTGGAGAAATTCTGTTACAGTCCACGCGCACACACACACACACACACACACACACACACACACACACACACACACACCCTGCAGGGCCAGTGGGGAGAATAGAGTTCACCTGTCCAGTGTCCCCAACCACTTAGCCAGGGCTAAATGAACAGTTAGCAACATTTTACCTCCTGCTATCCTCTTAAGGCTCTTGAACCGGAGCGTCTCTGCCTGTCAGAACCCGCTCTACTGCGCAGCGTTTTGTTTTAAAATCACCAGCCATCTACAGCTTCAGATCGTCAGAATCAAGTCAATGAATGTAAGGCGTGACTCAATGTTTGGTGCATTTTTTATTTTATTTTTTCAATTTTTTGTTTTTGTTGGATGATGCCTAAGGCGCTCAAAATATGGCGTGTGAATATGCACGCCATTCTGTCTTTGCTCTGGACATCTGTCTATTCTTCACGCCTACGATTGATAAAAAAGAAAGAAGAAGAAGAAAAAGAAGGAGAAGATGAGGAAAAAAAAAAGCTCTGGCTTTTTAATCAGTGTGTAGGATGTTTGCACCTATATTCATCCGCCGCCTTATTCGGCTTTGAGGAAAAGAAAGAGAGAGAAAAAAAAGAACAAAAACGCAGAAGACAATAGCGAAACCCGCCTGTGCTTGAATTAATCTTTACCCCCGTGCGATAATTTAGGTGCGGAATGACTAATGCGCGAGTCATAAACAAATGAAGTCAGCTTTTGGGGAGCATTCGTCTTGCAGCGAGGGGCCGTGTTATTTTAGGGAGGGCGGCTGTCTTTAAGTCCTGATTGTGTCGCTTAATCCCCGCGGTATCTGTTTCATAGCGAGCAGCGTGACACTCACCTGAACAAATAATGACTCCGAGCAGCATGTAGCATGTGTCTGAATCAATAATTCAAACTCATACATCTTTCTTACTGGAAAGGAAGAGGGAGAGGGTGGAGGTGTAGGGGGGAGGTTGGAGGGATGGAGGCTGGCTTTCATATCAATCTATATGCTCCATGGAGATGGATCTAGATGTGATGAAGATGTCGCCAAGCGACGGTTTAAGGGGCGTTTTCGGCTCAATTGCGAGGAAGGATGAGGCAGCTTTAAAGTGATGCCTTTGTCAAGCTAGACGCTCATTTAATGGCTTAGCACCAAAGTGCGTTTGAGGTCTGTTGTTGCGGGTCTTCTGGTTCTGGTTCTGTTCTGCATCCTCAGAACCAGAACCAAACATGGAAGAAAACAGCGTTCAGTTTCTATGCTCCACTAATCTGGAACAAACTTCCAGAAAACCGCAAAACAGCCGAAACACCGAGTCCATTCAAATCAGGCGTGTCAAACTCATTTTAAGATGACGAATGTTGTAGAACGTATCAAGATAAAAACACGCATTAGCTAATCGTTAAAATATGAATAAATATCTCTGCATTCGGTGAGTACTTCTTAAAGTTAGGTAACTTTTAATCAGAATTGATACAACATATTAAGAGACCAATTAAAATGATCAGGTTTTCTGATTTTACTCTTTATAGGTATATGTTTGAGTAAAATGAACAATGTTCTTTTATTCTATGAACTGCTGGTGATACGTCTCCGAAATTCCAATCAAAAATTTATTATTTACAGAAAACGGTCAAAATGACAAAAAAATATGCAGTGCTGTCAGACCTCACATAATGCAAAGAAAACAAGTTAATATTCATTTAGAAACAACAATACCAATGTTTTAACTCAGGAAGAGTTCAGAATCGATATTTGGTGGAAAAACCGTGACGTTTTCCATGAAATTTTTCCAGAGCTGTCTAATTTGGCAGGACGCAGATAAAAACAGCTTTGATTCGACTGATAAAAAATAAAAAAATAAATAAAATTACCCAACTGTTATCTTTAAAGTTTTATTCATGTGCTCCTCTAGACTCCAGTGGGCCACATACAAAGTTGTGGCGTGCCAGATTTGTCCCCGGGGCCTCGAGTTTGAAACACGTGCTTTAAATCAAGGCTTAAAACTCCACCTGTGTAGAGCTGCCTTTGATTAGCAATAAAGTCGAACATTGATCAATGCGTTTGATGTGTGTTTTCTTGATGATGACATTTCGACAAACTAATGTTTATTGCTCGACTCTGTGATGCTTTTATGATGTAAAGCACTTTGATCCGCCTTGTTGCTGAAATGTGCTACACAAACGAAACCTGACTTAAAAATGCGAGTCCTGGTTTCTAACTCTCATCTCCAGACTTTATTTGACCAGCAGCCTCTGCGGCTCCTCCTCTCCCCTCCCCTCCCTGTGGTATTTATAGAAACAGCTCGTCTGCCAGGCAGAGGTAAATAAGATGAGTGAAGAGATGCTATCTTTTATTGTAAGCATTATGCACAACACTCCTTTTGCTTTATGAGCTAAACGGGGGGCCATTGTTTATCACCGAGGCGTAATCGCCAAGTCAGCCCAGGCCTTGACGGAAACGTGCGCGCGCTGGGTGCGTGGCGGGACGGGTGGCGCGAGAACAGGAAGCCGGGGGGAAGAGGGAAGATGGAGGAGTGGAGGAGCTGGCAGAGTCGGTGGGGGTTTTTGTACGGATGAGAGGAAGGTTTGCGTCTGTTTTTACGGGATGAGATGGAGCGCTTTGATCTTGTCCCTGCATGTCAGATCCCGTCACGATCCACCGTCTCGCCCATACATATGCATAGTGCCTCTAAACAGCCAGGCACCGCGCTAAAAAAAAAAAAAAAACGCACCCAAAGGTGGGAGGCAGAGGGGCAGACGGATGGAGAGCAGGAAAGAGTAGATGTGTGTGCTTGGAGGGAAGAGGGAGGAAGAACAGAAAATTAGATTTTTGTCCATTTGAAATGTCTGAAAACTTATCGTGCTTCTGAGAATTAAACTCAAAGGCGTGGAAATAAATTCGCAAAGTCCTCCCTATGAGGGGCCGCGTGAAAATAAAACACCCGGATAAAAAAAAAAAAAAAACTTCTAAATTACACAAGAAGGCATTCATATGGCATATACTTTAAAATGTCCTCCTTCAAAAGAGCTGCAATGATGTCTTCAGAAATAAATGTGGTGTGCTTTCATGTAGGGTGAAGTATTGCTTTGCTTTAGCGAAAGGAAGACCTGCATGTCTCTCTGCCTGATAATTGGCTTTCTTGATGAGAGTGAATTCAACCATATTCTAAATTTTCTTCAGATTTTCTCGAGAGATGATCTTCAGTTTTAAGTTTAAAAAAAAGGGGGATTAAAAAAAATTCTAACATAAATCATCTCAGTTGTAAGGGTTTATGTTGTCATTATTTTTATTGAAGTAAGGAAACAGTGACAATCAAAAACCTTTAAATGAAGAAGCGATGTAGATTTAGTTATCGTAATATTAGGACTGATATGACCAAATGACAACTCTAACATTTACGAAGTATACAAGTGGACAAATTTGCTACTGTAGCTTGAATGAAAAGGTTTTTTCCCCCCTAGTGGATACATTTATCAAGTTTTCTTTAAAGTCTGACCTTCCAATACGTTTCCCCCTCCTCGGGTTAACAACATGTAAAAGTTGATCTGCTGATTCTTTAGTAGAGGTGGTAGTTTTGAATAAAAATGAAGGATTTCCCCATCAACGAATCAAAGCATGTCGCTAACCTTCATCCGATGTTTTCTGTAGATCACAAATTGTGTGATATCTTTACTGATTGGGAGAAAATCTGAGGTTTTAGTAACTGACCGACCAAACACCGATCTGAACTGTCAGAATCAGATTTCTGGCCTACTAACCAGTGCATCTCAAATAAAATCCCTCTAAATTTACCGACAGGTGACAAATTATCTTTCGATACCAACTGTGCAATGATTATAAAATCACAGTTGGATGATGATGGTATGGCATTTGCTAAAGGAACTGCAGAAAAAGCAATTTTTTTTTAAATAACTGTTTACTCCAAATTATGTGCATTTAGGTTGATGACATCACACCAGGCAGGAGGTTGACATGAAACAACTCCACATTTCCTCTCCCACTGACTGACACTACAAATGATCTCTTCATGTCTTTAAGGATGAAATGTGCTCCTTCTGAGGAACTCCTTTTACTTCTTCCTCGTCAACAAATCATCCAGAAATCCACGCAGTGTTTCACCTGCGGCTCAGAAGATTTGCTGCAGCCATTAGGAACACAAGTAAACACGATTAACTATTGCCGTATTGATACCGAAGTAATGAAATTATCCGATGAAGCCGTTTTGCCAAAGGCACTGAACAAAAACGGCATCGTTTAATACCTGAGCACATGCAGAATGTTTATATGCAGAACTAAGTGTGCAGCGCCATGTTCTGTAGGGCAAATTTAAAATGTGACACCAAAACGGAACAGAAAGGACTCCCAAGCTGTCGATCTGGAGTTTGGGGTCATTTAAGGTTTTCCATGCAGCTACAGTGGAGGAAGAAGTGTTCACTGAAGGAAACAACGACGTCAAGCTGAATTGAAACAAACCTGAGAAAAATCTGAAGTCCAAATCCAGCAGCCTGCAGCGTTCAACAATCCCAAAATGGCTGCTCAGCACGAGAGACGCACAACAGACTGGTACTGAGGAATCAGCTCCAAAGTAAAAAAAGATTCTTCTGCATTTTAAAATTTCTGTACAGCACTAATTTAAAAACATCCTAAATATTTATCATTACCAAGCGCTTTTATTGTTCCATCCATCCATCCATCCATCCATCCATCCATCCATCCATCCATCCATCCATCCATCCATCCATCCATCCATCCATCCATCCATCCATCCATCCAGATTCAGTTTTTCTTGAGCAAACCAAAAACATTCCCAACTTTGCCCTTATAAACCGAAGTACCAAACTTTACTTTTTGTGTACCATTACATCCATCCCTACCATTAAATCATTGAAATTGCTGAGAAAAAGACAAACAAACGCAGTCAGAATGGCTCCAGATGCCTCAGCCAGCCTGTTGTGACATCCAAGAGGAAGTCGAAGTGTTTTACTCCGACTAAATGGTTTACAGTAAAACAAAGACTAATGAAACCACTGACCATTGCAATTTTTTTTATATAGGTGACAAACTATCTCTGTAATTAGTTTGGGTACATTGTAGAGCTAAGTCTGGCAAGGTGCTTTAAAAATACTGGCAAAAGTGCAGAAATGCACTAGAATCTCAGACTCAGTAAATTACAGCTACATGACACCTTAAATATATATATATATATACAGTCAACACACACTTTACAGGTTCTTCCTCAACACACACATATATATATATATATATATATATATATATATATATATATATATATATATATATATACACACACACATAAATTTCCACACCATATGTTTACATCGTTGTGTTAGCGCATAAATAAATGAGAAAAATAAATCAGATATACATAAGAAAGCGAGGTAATAACTTTAAGAAACGCTCATCTGTAATCACAGACAAGCTCCACTTTGATTCATTATATTTCTCCTCTTCCCTCCTCCTGTGTCTCCTTCTCCTTCCCTCTCTGATGGCGAAGCGGAGTCACCTGATTGACGTCCTGCGCCGATTTATTCGCAGACACAGGTGAGTGTCTCGAGTCGACATCCAGAGAGCGGCATGCCGCCATATCCATACTGTCACTCATTACCATATCTATACCGTGGTGTGATCCTGATTCAGTTCCGGCACGTGGGGCAACTGTCAGAACATCGCTGGCTTTAATTGTGACAGAGATCCCTCAGGAGGAGTTACTGCACCTCTAATAGGGACTGGGAAAAAAAAAAAAAAAAGGAAAGGAAAAAAGGAAAGGAAAAAAGGAAAGGGGGGTGGGGGGGGAGTCTGGTTCATTACCACACACTCACTACCACCCCCAAGTGGCGAGGCTGTGTGTGTTGAGGAAGAACCTGTAAAGTGTGTGTTGACTGTAAACTATACTGTTTAATTTTTTTTAAATGTTTTTTAAAAAGGGCGATTTTAACCCAGTCCAGGAAAATTTCTATCTTACAAAATGCATCTTAAAGCTCAGACCACGCTGGCAACACGCCTCTACTTGTTCTCAAACCCTTCTCCCTAATTAATTTGATCAGTTACGGTGATGTGGACGCCGTACGGACGCCCAAACCGTTTCCCGTCCCGCCTCCCTCCGCATTGTTCTGGCCGGCCATCGCAAAGAGGAAGCGATCCGCTACGCTCGCTCGCGCTGCAGCACAAAGACAGAAGAGGGAGAGGCCGACGCTCGCCCGAAGCCAAACTGACACAAACAGACAACTTCAAAGTGAAGACTGTTGTTTATTTGGCGAAGGGAGAGGAGCGGAGATGGCGGAGGGAGGGGTGGGAGGAAAAAAAAAGAGGAAAATTTATCTGATATGCAACTGTCAGGAGAGCATTTTCACATGTAAAATAGCAAGAGAGTGAGAGAGATTACCTAGAGGGGGGAACATGACAGCATTCACTAGGGTCAGGATGGATCATCATCTTCAGCAGCTCCCCCCTCCTCCTCCTCCTCAACACACTCCTCCTCCTTCCTCATCTCCTTTTTTCCTCTCCCTCCATCGCTCTAACTTCATCTCTCCCTGTTTTTCCCTTTCTCCTTCCTTCCGTTTTTCTCCCTCTCATCCTGTTTTCAGACTCCATCACTCTGCACTTCGACAACCCCGGCAGCTTAAATCCAGACTAAATTAGCTGAATGAAGATTAAATCATTTGGCCCTGAGCTCTCCGAGATATTGGGAGGAAGACTGAGTAAGCTCTAAATGGCGTCTGACTCGGTTCGGACCTATATAAGCATCTTGAGGAGAAGCTCTTCCTTCGGTGGCAGTCAATTGAAACCTGATTAGAGGGTGGGGCGGGCGGTTCGTTGGGGAGGGAAAAAAAAATGGGTAAAAGATTACATTTCTGGGACAACTGTTTCCTAAGTAAAGTCACAGGCTTCGTTAGTTTTCGTTTGCGGGCTCAACGTTGACCGACGACAGGCTGGGTTTTCCCCCGGGAGGTAAGAGATTGAGGAGGGCAACATCATCACTCACAGTGCTAAGGAGAAGTGCTTTAGGAAGCGCTGTAGTCTTTGTGGTCTGTGGGTGCAAATCAGTTTTCGGCATAATGCTTAGTTTCACATTCAAACAGAGCTAATTCAATTAAGGTTGAGCCTGTATACCGTTTTTGTTACCTCTGCTCAGACAGGTTGCTACGGCAAACAGCAGTACTTTGGTTTGTTGAGAAGGGAAGATTTGGCCATGTGTTACTATTTTTATTCCCTTTTTTTCAGAAAATGTTCTGTAGCTTATTTTTGTTGTCAAAAGTACACTAAAGATTTCACAAACTTAGAAACTTTACTTCAAAGAATCCAATCAGTCAAGAATATTTCAGTCCAGGTTTTACAAGACTTGTATTTGTATTTGTCTAATTTTAAAGTGTTTTTAATGTTAAAAAAGTATTAAAATAGTTTCTAATGTGTTTGACAAATAGAACTGTTTTCAGCGGTCTCCAAGTGTAAAAACAGCATCAATAGGAAGCTGTGAACCAAATGCTAGCGTATTTGCTAGCGGGTAACATTTAGCTAGTCAAGTTGCGATAAACGATAAATCAATTAATAGCACGATAAATTAAACCTATCGACCTCATTTTAATTATCGGCTTTATCGTTTCTTCCTGCCTTTTTTCTTTCTGTTGATGAGACTGAATAAAAAAAGGCTCAACTCCGGTGCTCTCCACTGCCCCTCCCTTCCTCTTTTTCTTAGTGTAATGTCCAGCACACACTACACGAGTTGTCGGTCGATTGTCTGCCCATTTTTGAAACATGAGAGACACATTAGCCGACAGAAATCCTAGGTATAACAGTTCGATCGGTTTCGGTCGTGCCGTGTGGTGTCCAGCCACCTGGCACAAAATTATGGCTACAAGTCCAGTTAACTAATTTTAAAGCGAGGCATTAATCAATGCTTTACTATAATCTGCCTGTGATGCATATGGCTAGAGTCAGCGTAAAGTCCTGACTGAATGAAAATCATTATAACCTATTTATGTCACGTTAACGAAGAACAGCTGAAAAGTTACCGGGTTTATCAACTGCGGTAGCAATTTGGCTCCAACTCCTCCCCTTGTCATTTCTATGTTATTTGCACGAAATGTTAAATAAATATTATTGTTGTTTCCACATATCATCTCCAATGTCCGCTGGATTTTGGGTTGCACCGTGTCAGCTGTTTGGGATTCCCCTCAGTAATTTCCCCTCAGAAAGCACGGAGGAGAATCCGAGCTTTCTGATTGGCTACTTGTCACATTCAGCTAAGCTCCCAGACGGGGAAAACCCCTGATTTAGATCGGAGCGGCCACGACGATCCACCGTAACCCACCACACACTGCAGGATGATCGGTTACGAAATCACCAGCGACAATCTTAGCACGTTCTAAGAAAATAGGGGCAAAAAAACCAGTGTAGTGTGAACTGCTGCATCAGTGTCAAAAGGTCTTGAAACAATATTATCGTTTATCGCAATAATTTTTTAGACAATTAATCGCTCAGCAAAATTTGTTCTCGTGACAGGCCTACGTTTAGCCAGTCTCTATATTCTCACACAACTAGCCGACCTGCTTTTTCATTTCAAAATAAAAATCTCAAACATAAATACAGGAAGTCAAACTTAAAGCACTCACCTCCAAGGCTCATAAAAATATGTTTTCACGAGGTTTGCTAGAGCCGCTGGTTACCACAACGCCAGAGGAATATTTAGCCGTTTAAATTTTTTATTTTTTTTTACTGAAACCACATAATGACGCAGAGTGACCTAAGGAATAGATAGGTAAAACGTCACCATCTCTGCCAAGTTTGATTTTTTTTTTAATCATATAACTCTTCCTTAGTTAGACAGGATTTAGCTCTTACAGTATTTTTCTGTTCTCAAGAAGCCCACAGAAGAAATCAAGTTGTCTTGCTAAGCAGCGGCCAGCTATCACCCTGCCAGGGCATCCAGGTATGTTGCGTTTTCCCAAAATTACGGTTTAAACTTTGCTAAAAAAACTGAATTAGACTGTTGCAACAGCTTAAAGGCGTTTTATTAAGAGGCCTGAAAAAAGTGTAGGAGGAATTAGTGTACTGGTTTATGGAGCAGGGCTGTGCTTCTCCCACCTGTTGCTAAGCGTTGCTGATGGCTCCAACAGTTTCCTTTACTCTCAGGAAATGCAAATCTTGAATACTTAGAATACAATGTTATTTTAAAATTTCGTGTTAATACTTTGAAACTACAATATATTTAAACAGTAAAAAAAAAAAATGCTGCAGATCTCACAATGAAAGCTATAATACAATTACATAATCTCAAACTATCTCAAAAATATCCAGACATTTCACTCATCTTGGAATGCTGAACATGAAACCTATGCCTTCACTTAGTGTGTGAAAGTGTGTGTGAAAGTGTGTGTGAATGGGCAAATGACTGTGTGAAATGCTTTGGAGTCCTCTGGACTTGATAATGTGCTTTACAAGTATAGGACAGTTATTATTTGGTAATTGATTATCAAGTATTTGACACCCACAGCATTAAAATGCCATTCCAAGGGAGTCGGTTTTACGTGAAACCTACGAACAACTAGAAATATCACAGAAAAAAACAACAAACCCTGTCATGACACAGCAGATCCCACCGATCTCCATAAACTATTAAGTAAAAGATCCGATCAAAAGTGACCAGCTTACTTCAAAGACATGACAGAAATCCAAATGATTTCTTCACATTTCGACCCAATGAAATTGTGTTTTTTTTAAAACCACAGCACAGATTGCTCCATAATTAACATCTACAAGTTTCTTTAAGCTGTTCCGGCTTAAACAGGGGTTATATTTCATTAAGAGTGGACTTGCCCAAACTAAGATTAACAGCACATGGTCATAGGGTGAAATGTAAAGTCTTCAGGTACATTTTCTTCATTTTGCTGAAAAAGTGAGTTAATGTGGCGGGAGCCATACACAGCAGGCGCAACATAATGTTCCCGGTTTGATGCCAGGCGCCAGGCCGTTTACTGCACATCTTCTCCTTCTGTCTCTGTCCTTTTTCCTGTCTGTCTACTAATAAATAAAAGCCTCAAAAACGTTTTCCAAACAGAGTAAGTTAACATGTTACGACGAGTCCTGATTTGTAGCAGTGCTTTCATTTTCACTTTATTACCATACTTCCTGAAAATACTTAAACTAAAACCGATGTTTTACCAATGTCCACTTGAAGTGATGTGTTTATGGGCAGGAAATGAAGGTAGATGCGATAAGGCAGAAATGCATGGATACAAAAAAAAAAAAAAAAAAAAAAAAAAAGAAAAAAATTAAAAAAAAAAAAAAAAAAAAAAAAAAAAAAAAAAA
>NW_015113174.1:338177-391543 GCF_001443285.1 Poecilia latipinna | reverse complement strand
AGGGGGAGAAAAAAAGGGGAGAGGGGAAAAGGAAAAAATGAATGGAAAAAAAAAAAAAAAAAAAAAAAAAAAGATAGCCTGAACTGACCCACAGCCACTTAGAAATGCAGCACAAAAAAATTCAAGCAAACAAAAAAAAAGGAGACAAAGTTACTAGAAGACAAGACAGAATGATAAAGTGAAAAAGGCGCCGAGTTACACCTTACTGAGGAGTCCTAAAATTTCCAGGAGGAGGCCGCATGCATCTGCAGAGTGCAGTAGATGAACCTCCTGCGATACGAGCGCTGCAGCATATGACTGCAATATAAACAACGGCACTCAACAGAGATCCTGTTGCTGATTTGTGTTTACCTTCAATCCCGGGAGAAAGAATGAAAGAAAGAAAGAAAGGAAGAAAGAAAAAGAGAGAGAAAGACGAAGAAGAGGGGGACAGAGGAGGGAGGAAGACGAAAAAAAAGATAATGAAATAAATAATAAAAGACCAAGCCCATCAGATAAGCTCCTGTTTATCCCGCTGTAGGGCAAATACAAATTGTCAATTTAATGAACACGGTGGACGTGATGAAAGCGGGGTGAAGGAGCCTCCTGCCTGACAAACAATCAGGAAATGTTATCTTAATATTGTTGCACGGTTATTCAGCTCATAACTTAGGGGGTGCAGAGGAGCGGAGTGGGGGGGTTGCGAGGGAGGGGACGAGGAAGGAGGGAAGGCACAAAGGCCAGGTCCCTCTGTGGTGGCCCTGTTATTGCCTGTTTTTATTGGGAGCCATAGCTCAATGGTCCCAAACAGACAAACCTGGACATGACCCTCAGAAGTCCATGCAAACACGACTAAAGACACACACACACACACACACATGCGCACGCACACACACACACACACACATACATACATGCGCACGTACGCACGCACACACACACACACACCCCTGCAGATACACCACAACACTCACCAACCTCAATTAGAAAGAAGTCCTCTTGAGAAGTAAATGAGCCCCTCAAAGGATTTCTTTTTGTGTTTATGATGTCTTGTTGCCTCTCTAGGTTCACCTTAAAAGCTTAAGAGGCCTTACATATATTAGACAATTATTCAAAATGCTTCAACAAAATGGCCGCAAATCAAGAGCTTTGAAAAAAAGAACAAAAAAGGCCTCCTGCTAAAATTAGAGAAAATGTGGTTTATGTGATGTGGCGGGGATCAAAGGCCAATCTAAGACCCCATCAACACACACACACAAACACACATATCGTTTAAACATTTTGAAAAGCGTCCAGATGCTTCACATCTCGAAAGTTTGTTTTTTTTTATATTGTAAAGTCCTGAATTTAAAGCATCGCAATCTGAGCAACAGCCACCGAAATTAACTATTATCTCCGTTTTTATATATTGCTGGTGCTAAATTGCGTCGGGAAGAATTACTATCAATATGAATATCTGCAACAATAACTCAGGCGCAGTGCTGAGGACAGGATGCTCTTTATCAGGCTTCTGATAGGCCTTAAATACAGCACAAGGCAGCCATATCAGAGCTTTTTCTCTCTAATATCAGGCCGCATTAGCACCTCGTAAATCAAATTACACTGCTAGAATTTCATTAGGCTCACCTGCCAGCGCTGCTGTGCTGCAGAAATATTTATGTTTTCATGCTGCAATTGTGTGCTCTCAGGTACACAAAAGAGAAGTAATGGGAGGCGGGGTGGGGGGAAAGAAAAAAAAAAAAACTGGCGATAAACCTAATTATCTTTTAAGAATACAGAGAAAATGTGTCATAAATTGTGGCGATCCTGAGGAGAACCGGCGGGCTGAGAGTTTGAACGGGGTAATAGAGGAGGAGTAGAGGAGAGCCCGGCTCTGCCGTTTACCATCTTTAACCGGGGCTAAACTGCCACAATCCAATTAGCGGCCTCCTCAAATTCGCTCTAAACAGAAATCAAACAGGGTGATGTATGACAGCGATCAGCGGGCCCTCAACGACGGGCTAATCCGATAAAAGCGCCGAGCAAGAGCGCTAATAGTGAAAATACTCGCTCAAAAAAAAATAAATAAAATAAAAAAATAAAACTCAGCCGAGATCTTATGACGGGAGTCTGTCTTTGTTATTTAATTACCTCAAGAGAATTTCGCATTTCCATTTGTTTATCTGTTGTTGCTCGCTGCGAGTTGTAACGACTTGCAACACGTAAGCCTCCGCTGGAGGTGGGAGGGAGCAGAGAGGAGCGGGAAGGCCAACATTCCCACAGAGTTTGCTTTCCCTGCGCGGAGCAGCTGGGCTCTGGATGGCCGGAGTTGGTGCGGATATGGATTTTGATTAGACACAAAGGGAAATGACTGAGCCAGTGACCATAACGACAGGCACTTAATAAAAGGTGCAGTCTATACATCAAAGAGCATGTGGTTGTAAATCACTCGGCCCTGTAACGACCTGCATCCCTATCCCATTACGGAGTCCCCCCCCCTCACCCCACCACCCCAAACAGGCCACTCATATTTACTCTCCGGGCGCCAATATCATTTTAGAATAATGAGCTTTGCTCTTGATCTAATTAACAGGGTCCGGGTTCATTTGTTTGTTTTCTTTTCTCTTTTCTGTCACTAAAATTAGGACCCTGGCAGGCTGCCTTAAACCCAGGAATATTAAGCAAAGCGGCTTTGTAGTCTTGAGAGGTAAAAGTTAAACTGTCGATGTTTTTCATCAGAAAGTTTAAGCACACAAGAAAGTAAAAATATTGGCAGGTTTCGAATACAAGCCACTAAAGGCGTTTACATTCAACCAAGTGTAATAATTTACTGTGTATTCTTAAAAACAAACGATGCCTAATCATTTTGATTGGGATTTAATTGAACATGTTGGTTCAGTCTAATCATTATCATCATCATCATCATCATCATCATATCTAGCTAGTAAATAATAGTGAGGGTTATATAGCTATATGGCTTATGTTATGAATTAATATATCCAGCAATAAAATTTGGGGTTGAAAAAGTTTTTGTGCTGGAGTAAGATTTTAAGTTTACATTTACCTTTAACTGGTTTAGCAGCAGTGCTAATGCTACAATCAAACTTGCTAGCTAGCTGGGCTGCGTAAGCCGGAGTCAGACATCAAGAACAGGACAGCTGCACTATAACAACGGATGTTGGATAGTGTTACATATTTGTAATTAAATTGATTACAATTTTAATAAAGCATACAAGTTGAATAATGCTAGCTCTTTCGTTTTATTCTGGTCTGAACATTTTAAATGTTATATAATTTATGTTTGTTTAGTCAACTGTACCTTGTTGTGGCATAACCAAGAGTACAGTAAAACCATATGCGTGTGTGTGTGTGTGTGTGTGTGTGTGTGAGTTGTATCAGGAAAATAAATATTAACCTGTGGGTAAGACTTGTAAGTTGAGAAAGTTTCTGTGTTGGAACAAAAACTGTAGCAAGTTGTTAATGCTAATGTCAAAGTTGCCGGCAAGCATTGCTTCTTAACTCAGAGCCATTGGTCAAAAAATTGCTAAAATCTCTAAATTGAAATCTTTTTTGAGCAGATTTCAATGTTTTTACTGCTGAAGTTAAATTTTTGCTTCAATGACAAACTAGTTTTGTTTATTTCTAACAGAGGGCTTCATGAAAGGAAGAATTTAGGTGCTTGTTAGTCATAATTGTCTTTCCAAAGAGGAGCTAACAGAGGCGTCTGTTGGGGCAGGAGGGATCCTCTGCACCGACAAAAATGTGTTTTTGAACAAAATGACCACGGCTCTTAAACTACATCTTTATTAATTATTATTATTAATAATAATTAATCTGAGTAAATAGGGTTGAAATATGAATTTAGAAAGATGGCTCTGAAAAAAGATGTTTGAAATAAAGACTAATATCCTGTTCTGAATAAACTGTTAGTTGTGCAAATATCTCTGGTTCCCATTTTATTAATAAAATACAAACGAAGAAACAACGGCTGTTGTCAAAGCATTAAGTCAGTGTAAAAATGACATTGAGAACCTACTTTATTTAAGTAATTAAACTATTTGAATGGAATCAGCACAGAAATATGATTAAATCTAATTCATTTTGTCAAGTAAACGGAAAAATAAGTCAAACTTACCTCAACTGTTTAAGTTGCTGTTAAACGTATATATTTTTCTACTCAGAAAAATGTATGTGAATTGCTAAACCGGTTTTATCGGTTAAATCCTGTTTCTTCTATCTGTGTACATGTGTGTGTGCATGGGGGGCAAGAGAGGGGAGGAGTTGTGCTCCAGTGGGCAGAAGTAAACCAGGTCCATTCTCTCTCTTATTACTAGAATTGTAATTCAATGATCACCTTAGATCACACGCGTGCCATAAATCAGATAGGCTTGACAGAGGATGAAAAATTGTATTAATAATGTGAAACTTATTATACAGTCCCAAATGCTCCCTTGATAAATGACATTGTTTGGGCCTGACAATGATTGCATTTAAAACATTATTTCTTTCTGCGGGTGTGTATGCGTGTGTGCGCGTGTGTGTGTATGTGTGCGAATTTGCCGGACGAAGTGGCCGCGGTTTTTCGCGGGGTGGGCAAGACGAGAGAGGTGGGGTTCCCGAGCCTCATAAAATATTCAAGATGTTTCCCACCGTTCCCTCTCGAGTCCAGTGGGCAGGCGATGGTATAAAATAAAAATCAGTGTGTGTGTGTGTGTGTGTGTGTGTGTGTGTGTGTGTGTGTGTAGCCATCAGGAATCAAGCGGCTGGCGGCTCACCGCAGCGTAAACACCCGAGCTCAGGAAAACCACAAGAAGGAGCCGCACACATATTCGAGTCATAAAGCGGCAGCGCTCGCACTATTATCATGACAGAGCCGAGTCAGACTTTAACAAGTTTGAAGAACTGCAGAAATCGTTTGGTTTATTACAGTTTTTTTTTTTTTTTTTAACTTTTCAAACCCCAGATTTAAGAGATAATGTCTCAATTAAAATTATAGCTCGACTTAGTTTGATACTTACTTTTCTTAGAGAAAAGCAAGAGAAGGGCAAAAGGCCATACTCCGTTCCTGAAATGTTTGTTTTCTTCATCACATCAGAAGAAGCTAAAAAGGGAATAATTTCTTAGTAAGTCCATTCTGCATTTATCAACTTGAAGAAACTCATTGAGAGACAAACCAAAGAGCAAAACCATATTTATCCTTGACAAGTTATTTACTGCAGCCATGTTTGTTTGTTTTTTTTGCCATTAACACCTTGTTCACCATGCCAATGGGACAGACTGAGGCAAACAGCCTGTCTGGCCAGTTCTGTGAAGCAGGAAAAACCAGATGAAGTATGATTTAAAAAGTGGACATTGCACAGAAAATAAAGCATGTAGAGAACACACTGCCTCTAAAGATGGTGTCACAGATTCTTGCCTCACCACCGAAGTTGAACTATTTAAACAATTGTTTGAATAGGTTAAAAAGCAAAGAAATGAAGCACGTTAAAAGACAAATTGTGCTCTGTCACGTCTTTCTACATGTGTCTGTTTTAGTTTAACGTATGAATAGTTGGATGAACGGTACAAATGTCTCCGTTTTACTGCGTGATGTTGCTGTCAGTCGGAGCTACTCAAAGCATTTAGTGTGAAAGTGATCAGTTCTTCATCAGAGCAGACAGAGTGAGTGGCTCTTGTGTAAATGCTCCGTATTTATGCGCTACCAGAGTTTTGGGCCTCATAGGAAAGCAGGGAGATGATAATGGTGGGTTATTTACCAAGAGGTTGTGTAACTTGCCACATAGGCTCCAGTGTGATGGGGTCTACAGAACACCTTTGCTTTGTAAGCTTTTCGCTTTTAAAATCATAACTTATGCAAGTGTTTGCAGTATCTGGCAGTATCAAGACAGTCGCCTCAACCAGAGGCTCTCAAATCTGAACCACTTGGTGCTTAAATTGCCCCAAAAGGGAATTGAACCTTGCAGGTTTGGATTTGGAGAAACTATCCTGTTTTGTGAAGGTAGTCCAGCAACATGGAGAGACTCGACTTTATCTATAACCAGCCATGTTCACATCCTCTACTGTACCGTGTGAGGCACCGACCCCCTTCTTCCCTGCACTGATCTTATTACCCCTCCCTGCCGCACCGTCCCCCTTCTCTTCTCCTCCTCCTCATCTCCACAAATGACCATGATGGGAGGCCATTCATCTCACTCCTTCGGCCGCCACAATGAAATAAATCAAGAATTTTTTTTTTCCAACCCCCCCTCCCCAAATATAACAATATTTGTATTTGGGGTGGGGCAGACATAATTGATGACTGCGGCCATGCTAATTAAAAACGGCGGGGGTTTCATTAATCTTGGTCATTGAGGATAGGGAGGGGTTAGCGGAGTAGCAGCCACAGAGCTGGCTGGACAAGGGGACACGGGGGCCGCCGCCGTCGTCCTCATCGCTCAGGTGATTTGGGCCATTGTCGGAGTATATTACCAGAGCGAAGTTAATGTGAAGCGGCCATTAATAATCACGAGAAAAGTCACACGGAGTTGGAGTTGGTCTCTCAAGTGTCTGACGGAGTGCAGGGAAGAAACCCGACGAGACAATGAGGTGAACAATCACACGTGTTTACTGCCATGTTGTGGCTGGAGAAATTAATTGCTTTTCTGATTTGGTTTTACTTTTTTTTAAAAAAAAAAAAAAAAAAAACGAAAAAAAGAAGTAAAACACACATCCGCACATGTACACACACACACACACAAAGGATGCTAGATACCGCTTTAGGGAATTAATTACTCAAACGGTTTCAGTGCGTTTCTTGTATTTACACAGCCATTAGGACCGACTCGATGAAGGTTTGGAGGCTCGCAGGTTCACGCGCAACTTTGGCTTTTTCCCGTAACCGCTGAGCCGAAGAAAAAGAGAATTAAGCCGGGAGAGAGTGAAGGAGATGGGTGGGTGGGGTGGAAGCGGCAGCATATGGTGCCACAGTGCCATAAACAAGCTTTATGAAAAGAGTGGGGACATTTATTTAATCACGGAATACCTGAGGAATCGCAACGAGACACACAGTT
Organism: Poecilia latipinna; assembly: GCF_001443285.1. Taxonomy (NCBI): domain Eukaryota; kingdom Metazoa; phylum Chordata; class Actinopteri; order Cyprinodontiformes; family Poeciliidae; genus Poecilia; species Poecilia latipinna. Next base: position 384,536 of record NW_015113174.1, on the reverse strand, counting down.
TGTCCCATTATTGTTAAGCCATAAATTTAACTGCTTTACCTGAACGGCGAGGACGGGGCCGACGCAGAGGCTGGAGACGACGCGGGGAAGCAGGTGAATTTATGTACGAGTGTGTTTGCGAAGTGAACTCGGCGTCTTGTGTGTGTGATGCTTCAGATGAATAGCCATAACAGTTATCCTCTGGTATCTGTGTATCTGCAAACATGGAGAGTAATAGACTCTGGGAAGCATCTGGGAGGGAACACGGAGATAAAAATGTTATTATTTTATTCTTTTAGAAGTCTCCCCGGTTATATTAACATTTGAGTTTTGCACTTGTTTAATCTCCCCAGTTAGACAAAGGGTTTTCATAAAACTGTTGGGTTAAAGGCCCTCCAGTTTTCATGCAATTTCATATTTGTTTCAACTTGAAAAACCTCCTCTGCACTGCAGAGGCTTGACTTAATAGATACCTACTGACTACATAAACACAAGCATCATCGTTTGAAAGTACACCCTGTTTCGGTAGGAGAGTTTTACCTATTGGGACAGAAAAAAAAAGATGTGGTTTTAGGCAGATTGTAAAAGTAGTCAAATCTAACCCGATGCGTACAAAAACAAAACACACTCCACACTTTTATTATTTATGATAAAGTGTGGAAAATAAGACTTTTGTTATTATTATTTATAAAAGTCAAAATAGAAAAAATATAGATGAAAAACATGAGTAGGGCTGAGATGCTCAATCGGATTAATTGTGATGAATCCATAATTGAAATAATCAAATTATTGTTAACTAAAATATACAGACTCAAAAAGGGCCTATTGCTGAAACAAGGACACACTCAAATCAGCAATCAAGCCAAAAATGCACAAAAATATATATACATTTTGCATTTGTGATAAATAATGTAAAAATAAAGTAAAATAAATTTAAATTCTAACCAAAAATTCTCAAGTGGCATAGTTTTATTCTATGAAAATTCTCTAAAACAAATTAAGCATCTTTTGCTGCCCAATCATTAATTGGTGCATCCTTTGCTACAAATGTTAAAGTTGTATTATTCAAATTTAGGCAATAAAATGCTCATTTTCTAATTTAAAAGCATTTTTATTTGCATTTTTCAATGTATTTCTAATATTGTTTAAAATGAGGCTTAAGTGGTTAAATAAAAAATCTTGCCGATTTTACTAGTTAAGCATCAGAATTAATATATATTAATCGATATATTAAAATAATCACTAGTTGCATCACTAAATATGAGGCTTTTGGAGCAATGACCTTTGGCCATCACATACAACGCTGAAGGCAACATATCAGCATAGACGACTCAAACTAACTGTGAAGCGTGGAAATGGAGGGTTTATGATCTGGCTTTGTTTTGTATCCACAAACTCTGTTGTACAACAAGGCACTGCAGCTTTAAAAGTGGCACCGTCTACCCAGCGGGTAGAACTTGACATAAATCAGGTCATCATCAGAACAATAATCATGCATAACACAGCAGATCTACAAGAGAATGCTTGACAAAGACAATAAGCTGTTGGGATGGCCCAGTCAAAGTCCACAGCTCAACCTTATGATACCTCTTCTGAAATAAGTTCCTGCAAACCTTAATAAGCTAAAGCAATGGAGTTGAGAAGAGTCAGCCAAAGTGTCTCCATAAGTGAAAGTGACTGATAGTCATTCAGAAAACAACTACTCAAAGTTTTAGCTAGTGAAGATGGAAGGTATTGAGTCATGAAGACATTCTCTCCATTTTGGCTCACAACTTTGAAAGAACCAGATCAGTTTTTACCGCGTACTAATCCGAAAAACCCTCGAACTGAGAGAGGATTCACTTTCCTTTTAAGACACAAGGAACGACTAAAAGAAACATGAGCTAAGCTCCACTTCAAAGCCAACAGAGAACAAAAACCTTGGATACAATTAAACTGCAAGTGCAATTTTGTGTCTGCAAGCATATTTCCACACACACAAACGCACACACACGCACACCCACACACTGTGCCAGGTCAGAGGGACAGCGGTAGCTCAGAGCCAGCTGTGACCTGCCGGTCCAGGTGCTCAGGAAAACCGCTGTTAACGGCCACGATTGATGATCTAATCAAACTGTCACCACGGCGACCTGCTGCAAGGGGAGGAGCAGCGGCTGCGGAGCGGTTTGTGTGTGTGTGTGTGTGTGTGTGTGTGTGTGCGCAGAGAGAGAGGAGGAGAGCAGGTGGGGTAGAGGGGAGGCGTTCAGGAGACCATGCGCATGCTTACCGTTAGTCCAAATTGAGAGTGACAGTCTCAATAGTGAAAAGGCCTCTTTTTTTCTTTTTTTTTTTTTACCCCCCCACCTCTTCTAAGTAATGGAGGACACAAGTCCAGCGTTCTTCCGGAGGATGTCGTATAATCAAGGGAGACGCCCCTCTGAAACACGCCGCCTCGGCGACGTCTCTCCGAACAAACTGGCATGGCCGCTCTGCCTTCTGTAATACTGCAGATCAGATTGAGAACGGCAGGCCTGGAGACGGCAGACAGCACAGGCGGACGTTTGAACTGCCAGCTTCATACATCTCCCATGAAGGACGTTCAGAATCGCTGGGTTAAGGTAACCTCTGTCTTATTGGATTAGCGACATTAAAAGCCTTCTATAGTTTCTAAATCCAACACGAAATCTAAGAAACGTTCCCGTGTTTGTTGATTCCCTATAACCAAGGACTCACTATAAAAACAATGTTCTAAACCACAGTGGGCCACCTGCTTTGATTTACATGAACTAAGCTCACAGATGGATAGAGCAAACCTTGCAGATATCCAATGAAGGACAAGAATTCAAGTGAACTCATGTGGAAATATGCAAAAGTAAAAAGTCTCTGATCCCAACTGCTAGGAAACTGAAACATGTTTTCATAGTGTGTCGCTTTTCTATGTCATATTTTGCAATTCTTGTACAATAAATGCCATTTATTTTTAATTTTTAGTTAGTTGTTTAGCAGCATCGACAACCAGAGATTCAGGAAATTAACGTGGTTATTATATATACATTACAAACTTACTGGCACTTCCGTTAATTATGTGTAAAGGCACTTAAAATAAACTCATTCCTCTTACAGTAGCCTAACATCCATATAAATAAATGCTAAAAAAATCATTAAAAATTACTTTTCTTTTAGAAATATTTTTCTTGTCGCATCAAAATTATTGTAAAATAGATGCAAGTGAACCACTTTTTAATTTGTATCTCACTTTTTTAAACTCAGAGAATATATAAAAATAAATCATTGTCCTGCTGTATAAATTCTATATGACAGCGAAGTCTATTTCTCTTAGTGTCCTGAAAATAGAAAACGGAAGACATCATGCCACACAGTTAAGTTTGTCTTCATAAGTAATAAAATGACGACAATTATTATGAAATTAACTTGCTTATTTCTACAGTCTGTGCGATAAAGTTCAAAACAACTGAACCTGTGACAAAGGAGGCTGGACGAGGACCCAAGTTCACCTGGTCACATTCAGCAGCATTCAGCTTCAATGCACAACATCAAAATCTGGAACAAACTTCCAGAAAACTGCAAAACAGCCGAAACACTGAGTTCATTTAAAATCAAGGCTAAAAACCCACCTGTTCATCAAGTGGAACATTGCTGAACATATTTAATGTACAGTTTTAGATAATCTTATTGATGGCATTTGACAAAATGTAATGTTTATTGCTTGTTTCATAATTGGTGACTGTTTTTATGATTTAAAGCTCTTTGAACTTCCTTGTTGCTCTAAGCTGCTGTATAAATAAACTTGACTTGCCACCGGTCAGAGTGAGGAGGATGGCTAAGCACTCACCAAAACCTTCTGACAGAGAGTTCCTGTAAAGAGTGGCATCAACTCCAAGTAGACATGGCAACCATTAAATACTTTATATACGCAACGTGTTTGTTTGGGAAGAATGCCAGTAAAAAAGCAGTTTGCTTAACTACACCAGCACTTTCAGTAGAACTGTCAGCTGAGACTAAGAGTGAGATTTTAGGCAGCTAGCATTATTGGTGAGTCTGATGTAAATCAAAAGATATTTACTTTGAACAGTAAGTGATGCCCACTGTTAGGTACGGTGGAAAACATATGGATTCTGCAAATCCGTTTCTCTCGGATGGCCTTGGGAATGTTGAGCGCGAGGCTTTCTGAACTCTCGTTCCTGTCATTATTTCTGTCATCTGTCACTGCTGAAGACACTTCCGCAACATAACAGCATCAGCGTGTCCCAGCACGCTGCAGTTCCCCCTATAAATCACGCGAATGAAGCCGTTCTTTATTTAGCCGAGAAGAGAAAAGTTCAGGAAGTTGTCCAACTTAATAGCAGCCTTGTTGATCGCTGCCTGTTCCGCGCGCGCTGTTAATCACCATCCCCAGGATACATCCAGGACTGCCGCTCGCCCGTCCAGCTCGCATTAATTTAATCGCTGCTCGGCTAATTCATTGATTAATTGGTTCATTAGTGATGCCTGGCAACATCCATTTCTGCTATGACAGTCTGATGTTTCAATTGGGAAGAAAAGAAGAAAGAAAGAAAAAAAAATAAAAAACACAGGCTGGCGGCAGCCCAGTTGTTCCACCGTCCCTCTGCGCACCATGTCCAACTTCTGTCCACGGCTAAGCCGCGCAGCCGTGGGACGCCAAATGAGCACGAAGGTGAAGTGTGGACATTCGCCGTTGTTCTTTGCTTGAGTAATGTCAGTCGGGCTTCAGCCGGCGGGGGTGAGATCATACAAAAAAAATAAATAAATAAATAAAAAATACAAAAGCTGGAGGGACTGTTGGAACTGCGCTGCCCAGATGAGGTGGAAGATGAACAACTGCTGCCAGTATATTCCACGAGTCAAGGTCACATTGCTCCGGCGTGAAAAGTGGCTTCCGACTGCGGGACGAGCTGTCAGCCGCTGACCAGCGTCACTGTTAGTAATAGGAGCTGATGGCACCCTGGCTCACCCTAGAACAAGGAGGAATAACACACAGCCCTGAAACGAGAGCCGACATGATATCACAGGCCGATCGAGATGCCCAGAAACACGACCTCTGACCCGGACTCCGAGACACAAGCTCAGATTTATAATTGGCATTTTTCCTCGCGAAGCCCTGCTGCGGCATTCTGGCTAATAAAACTAAAATGAAGATTTTCAGCTCTAAAACGTGTCCCGTTTCCTGCCCACAAACACACACACACACACACTCCCAATTCGACACCATATGCCCGTGACAAGTGCATAAAAATGGTTCCCAGGCGTTCGCACGGGGCCAACCTATAAAAACTTAATGCACCTAATTTTCCAGTAATCAAACTTTTATAGACTGCGGTGGCTTTTAAACTAACAAATTTTAATTATCGCTTAATTTTAACAGCAATATTAGCGCGATCCCTCATTTTGCAAGTGTTCACTCGCCATGAAATATTGAGCGGGGTAAACAGGGAGGCGCGGCGTCCGCTGGCTCCCGTTCAAACGAAGCAGCCAGCGAAACACAAACGTGAGCTAGAGGTCTGAGGGCCTGCCAGGACCGAGCGGGGATGGCACGCGCCGCGCCGCGCCACGCCACGCCACGCCGCGCCCGCCCTCTGCGAAATGGAGCTTTGTTGATACTGCGGGGAGAATAATGACGGAGGATTCCATTTCAGTAATCCAATTCAAAAACAAATACTCATTCATCATTACACACAAGCTGATAGATTTTCAGAGTTTCTGTTCATTTAGAGGATATTAAAAATGCAAAGTCCTGACTGCTGATGACTGTTCTCGCAGTGCTGTCTCCAAACATGCTGCATCGAAAGTTGAGCAAAAGGAAAAAACCTGGGGCAGGACAGTTCTAGTGTCTCAAGCAAACTTTCTCAGAAGCTGGATTTGGGGTTTTCATTGACTGTAAGCTATGATCGACTAAACTGATGAAAAATAAATAAATAAATAAATAAATAAGAATAAATAATGTATCACTCCGATACTAATATCGGATTGGGATAACAGCAAAAAAACAAGTATCGGATTATATTTGCCTACAGCTAAAATCTCTGATGTAAGAACTCTGCTCCAGAATTTAATCTGCCCCTTCATCTCTATCCAGCAGCTCTTGTATCCCACACGCAGACCCATCGGTAAATAATAGATGGTCCATTTGTTTTCATACCTATTATTGTTCACTGCTCTTCTTTGAGTAATATCACTTGATCAAGCCTTTTCTAACATTCCACTCCAGAAAAAAATAAATATTAGTATGTATGATTCGTGCTAATATCGGATCAGGACAATATTGGTATCGGCCAATACTCAAAGCTGGGATATCAGTATCGTATCGGAAGTGAAAAGGTTTTATCGGCACATCCCCAGTAATAATACCACACAGCATAATAAACTTTTTGAATTAAAGAGTTGAAATAAAATTTCTATGATATTTCACATCAGTTAGATTCTAGATGTGCTAGGGCTGGACTATAAAACTGAAAAATGTATCACGATACAAGGGATTCCATATTACTAGTCGACACTGATAAGTACTGATTATTTTTTAAGTTTTAAATATTTGAAAGGCTGCCAAACTGGTGACGTGACCTTTTCCTGTTTTATCCAAGGTTTCCTCTCCAGCTACTGAACTCATTTTCTCTTTCACTCCACGTCGTTCTTTACATTTTCAAGCATGAGGCATGGTGGCCAAACATAAAACTGTTGCTAGGTAACCAAAGAGTGAATGAGTTGATGCCACTAACCTTGCTTAGCTGGCAGTGATGGGTTGAGCAGCTAAAGCCTTTAGTCTGCCTACATCTCCCAGAATGCTGTGCAGTTCTGAATCAGAGTTCATTGAAAATTCAGACATATTATCTGTTGATACTGATCATGTGTCTGTATCAACAGACACATGATCAGTATGTGTCATATTATTATTGATCTATTGCCCTGTAGTAAAATGCACATCAGTATTTGTATAATTTCAGAATTAGATTAATTTATACTGCAATATTTTTATGCTGTAAAAACCTGAAAAAAATCACTTAAAAGAGCTAAAGAAATCCAGATACCCTCCCTGCCTATTCATGCAGTTAAATTCCCTCTTCTCGCAGCAGCCACACAGGATGCTACTGACTGCTGCCCTTGGGTGGCTGAAAACGAGGCCTTTACCACCCAACACCAAGCCAGAGAGGCAAAGTGCTGACACGAGCAGATAAGAGAAGGAAGAAAGACGAAGATTAAAGCGCAGTTTCATTATCAATAATTAAGGGAAAGGATTTATTATAATGAATTAGGAGTTGTCTTTATCTGCTCTTTATCTCCCCATCACGCTACTAACACTTTTACTTCCCTCACACACACACACACACACACACACACACACGCATGCATGTACCCGCCGCTCGCCCACACTGCTATCGGTGTTTGTGTGTGACATGACCCCTACCTGCTCCGTGTGCTCCATATTGCCACCATGCTGGCTCCACGCATGGTTCTTCCGCCCCTGCTCCCCTCGTACAGCACGGACGGTCTCGGCCCTGCGTGCCGGGGCAATATGGCCACGCTGCACTGCATGCTGGGACGCGGCCGCGAGCCCAGAGCCCCGCGCCGCGGAGCCAGATGCCCGCTCAGGCGAGATCGAGATCTGCCCCTGGCTCTGCAACACGACCGACCCGCGGGTTCGTGTCGGTTCGGTCTTGTGGACACAAAAATGCTGCGCAGTCACAAGCGGACTCACCGCCGGTTACACGAGGTTTACAGAGATTTACAGAGGTTACATTTTCTATGTATCTAAAGGGAAGGGTTTTTCCTGAATGAGTAAACGTACTCAAATTAAAGGTCATCTACATCTTAGCGAGTAATATTATAAAGCCATAGTCGATTTTTGCACTTGTAAACCAGACCTCCTCAGTTGAAGACAGATTTCAAGAAGCCAGTTATGAATTACATAACCTTCACCTGCAGCTTCAGTGCAGCGAGTTTAAATGGAAAACCAGCCCTTGTTTGCACGACTCTCCGCTGCAGTCTCGTCTCCGTTTGGTGAGTCACCACACCTGCGTTGCTTTCGCGCATCCTGGAAGTTATTTCCGGATGTGGGTTCATGCCTTTCCCCCCTTGAATTCCTGTTTTAAATCCACGAGTCTCTAGCACCAGCTTACATAGCTCAAAAAAGCGCTAATGCTGTAGCTTAAGAAAAAACAAAAAACAAAAAAAAAACAAAGGAAACGTGCCCCTCACAGCAGTAAAAACTCTCTCTCCAGCTGTGCCCTGTGCTCCGTCATCTACTTTAAACAAATACGTCTTTCCTCCAGGGCCGTCAGCACTCCGCTTCCAAGAGTGACGAGTGTATTAGTCGGGGATGCTTATTATTACAAGCGTGAAAATGGCAGGCGTTTTTAACAATTACCTATGAAAACAGGTATGCGGGACGGGTCAGTTGTGTTTCGGCGCCCTGTTGTTAAAGCACTAATTACAAACAGTTGAGTCAAGGTTGCTGCTGTCAGTCAGGCTCTCAACCTCTGGCCTTCATGGTGGAGTGTTTGTTTAGGTGTCTGCAGACACCATGCAAATATGAAAGTGGATACCAGGTTCTTAAAGATGGGAAGATGTGCTAAAAAGGTAAATAAATAGTTGTGCTACGCAGCAAAAAACACTGATCCATGTGTGTAAATTAGAACATCCTCAAACAGTAATATTTATTTCAGGGGTGAAATTGAAAAACTAAAAGATAACTGCTGTCATTTCTAAAGTAATATTCTAATTTCCAAAAAATAAGCAAACCATAATCTTGATCTTCAGCTCTTTCTTGGGTCCTTCAGAAGGAGCCAAGTAGGGAAATTGTGTGGGAGGGATGCTCTCTGAAGCAGAAGCTTGGAAACTGCAAATCAGAGGAGGAGCTTTGTCCTTGTAGGCGGAGCTAGGTCCACCCAGGCGATTTGGACGGCTGAGTGGTTGCCAAGGAAGATTAAAGGATTCCTCAAACATGCATGAAAGAATAAAGGCGACACTCCAGGTATGTTTTTGATGACGGAATAACATTATAACATAGCGTAATGCTCAAAAAAGTTGATTTTACATAAAACGGCCCCTTAAAACAAACGTACATAAAAGAGAAAAATGATGTAGTCAAGCAAAATGTCACCAGATCTAAGCTGAGAATTCCAGTTACGACTCGACTGAATTGCTCCTTCATTTAAACCCGACTTCCTCCTGAGGGGGCCTTCATTCTTCACCGCGCTGGTTAACGTGACACATTTCAGGCTGATTGCCGTAACCTCTCCGCATCCCACCCCTCCTTTTATAATCAGGACAACCCTATTGTTCTCATGTGAATGAAGACGACTCGGCGTGTTTGACGCGCAGCGCTCAATCAAAACGGGAAGCGTCGAAAGGTGCGCCGCACAGCCTCTGACGCGTCGCGTGCGTGAACTGGAAACGCCAGATCGGATCCGTGGAAGAAGTCGGTGTGGCTCGAACTGCTCGCTCCAACGACGTCAAACGGGGCCGGTTCTCATAAACCTGCGCGGACGTGTGTTCCTCCTGACTCTGTGACAGCACACACACACACGCACACACACACACGCACACACACACACACACGGAGATAAAAGGACAAAAAAGCCCTCATCTGCACTCAGTGCCTGCAGTTAGGAGTGCTGGTGTGACTGAGACAAAGACCCAGTTGTGTCACTTCCTAACAGTTCAGCCCTACCTCTCTCTCCCCCTCTCTCTTTCCCAGAACCTGTCAGGTAGTGGGAGTTTGGCGTCTCACCCTTCCCCCCTTTGGTTTCTCTTCCCCCTTTCCCCCCCCCCCCCCCCCCTCCTCCTCCTCTGGGGGGTAGAACAATGTAAGGGACTAATATTAGCTTTTTATTTAAACAGATCTGACCAGCGCCACCCAGCAGTGTCCGCTCTTCATTAGTGCAAAGTGATTGTATGGAGACACCGTGTCCTAATTTCCTACAGGTAGTTTTTCAGCGGCTTCGCGTTGATGGATGGACTCCGAGAGGGAGGGAAAGTTGCTTGAGAGAATACGGGTTAAGGCTTACTGGAACACTGCGGGTTTTTGTCTGATGATTTTTTTTTTTTGCCGGTTTTCCTCATCAAACATTAAAACTTATTCGATTCAAAAGTACTTTGTTAATCCCAAAAGATCTACTGTGACAAGTAGGAAGCGGCGAAGCAGAGCAGGATTCAGCTCCGTCTCTCTTTCCAGCCACGCAGCTAGGAAAAAGATTTAAAGCAAAAGCAAAGGAGGTGGGTCAGCGGCGCTTGTCAACGACAGACGGGGTCATCTAGGACATTTTACTTTGAAATCTCATCTCCATTGCCAAGATATTGAGCATGCAGTATCGCCATCTGCAACAGCTCTTTGAAGATTTTCTTTTGGGAGAAATAAAGTATTTTTGAAATGATTTGATTCTTTTTTTTTACAAGTTTTTCCTCATGTTTTTCAGCCTCAATCTTAAAGGGTTGCCTGTGTTCAGCACCAGTCACAATGCTGCCTCCACCGTGCATCACTGTGGGACGGTTTGTCCGGGGCCTTGTGCAGGAATTGGTTCCATAAATTTCAAAATGTTCAATTTTGGTCTCATGTGAAAAGAAAGAGCTTCCCACCTGAGCAGTGGTTCGCTGACGCTCCACTAGAGCTAAAAAAATGTTAAAAGGCTTTTGACCTGGTATGAAAAACATCTGAGATTTTAATTCTGATCCATGTCACACAGCTCTATCACATAGTAAGCTAACAATACAAATCATGAGGAGTTTACTTTATTGTCTTTCTTGTTTTTTTAAATCGACATCCGTCCAACTTCTTAGATATCTCTCTGAAATCTCTCCGTGTTTTTGGTCCCAGGCAGATTTGGCTAAGTGGAGTCTAGCATAGCCAACAGCTAGTCAGGCCTTCCTCTCCTCCTCTTCCTCCTCCTCTCTACTTTTGACTAACAGATCTCCCAAGTGTTCTAAAAATACCTGGTGAACAGGGCTGCAGCGATGGTGATGAAACTGCCTCTCTGACACTGTCCCACTGCAATCCATCTCTCCACCGCCTGCCAGCCAGCATATGTTTGCAATTGGCTCCCCCCAGCAACCCCCATTGCCTCTCAACTCCCCACCCCTCAGCAAACTGGTCCCCAGTTGCCTGTTCGGATACACCCCCCCCCCTCGCTCTCCCCTCTCCCCGTCAAACACACACACACACCCTCTCCACCCGTTCCCTTACACACTAACACACACACACATACATACATGCAGGCGCTTGCACAATTCCCCATCCGCTCCCTCTCGCTGTCTCTCCTTCTCCCTCAGCAAGCGTCCTAGTCTCCAGATCTGGGCTTTCAAAACCGGTGCGGTTATCAATCACTGAACCGGCTCTATCTCGTACACCTACACACACACACACCTACACACCTACACACACACACACACACACACACACTTCCTCTCTTTCTCAGTTTCCTTCTCTTCTTCGTTTCGTCTCCATTCTCTCTTGTCTTTCCATCCCTCCATCTCCGTCTCTCTTCCTGTCTCACTCTTCCAATCCTGTCGTCCTCTGCCTCCTCTTGCACATTTGCCCAAATTTGTTCCACTTAATAAGCCCTCCCCAATGACCTTGCGCTAATTAAGCTGCACTGCGTTGGAAATATGATGGTTAATTAATGATGAGATAAATTCTGTCTGCAGGACTGTCAGAAAAATGATGACACCGTGTTTTACAGGTTTAAATAGAACAAACCTTGTGGCTGTCCTCTCTCAAAGAGAGATGCAGGAGTGTAGGGGTGTGTGTGTGTGTGTGGGTGTGTGTCAGCGTGTGCAATGAAAGAAAAGAGGAGATTGTGGTCATTTGCAGAAAGAATCTGTAGGCCAGGGTGGCTAATGTTTTCACATGTAGGTATGTTTTTTTTATTTCTATTCCTTTTTTTTTTGTCAAAAACTGATTAAATCAAACCGCTGTGGGTCTCCAAGCTGCTCTGTGAACTTTGACCTTGTATATTAAATCTGCTGTTTGGGCAAATTTTCCCCAACATGCAACAGCTGAGTCTCTAGTGACATAAGTGTAGCTTTATCTCAGTAAAATCTGACATTGTTTTGGTTGATTAAGGTCAGTGAAGATATCACTACTTGTTCTTTTCTTACTATTTAAAGTCTAAGTTTAAATAGTTATTTTTGGACTTTGATTTTGTAGCTTCCTTGTTCAGGGAAGATAAAGCTGTTGTGGCTTCTCATCGGGCCTGTAGGGCAGATCAATCAGGGTAGACTTAGTTTAGTTTCCCAAACTTCTTTGAAACTTTACATCATCTTCAAGGTTTGACCTGACAGTCTTTTGTCCGGGAACTTTGATTTCCAGCTAAAGTTTGGCTCCATTTTTGTTCTTTTTGTTGTTTATATTGATAATCACTTACTTATGGAAATGTCAGCATGAAGCTTTTTTTCCTTCTTAATTTTCTTCCTCTCGGACTTATTCAGGCAGGAAATGATGAAAGATAATTCCAGTCCTGTGCAGATAATGTAGGAAAACCACACAACCCATATCAATATTAAATTACATTCAGTTTGGTGGAGGTGACAAAATATTTGCAGACTCTAAATTAGCTGCAGAAACTCTGGAACTCTGCCTACTTGTGTATTTTTTCATAGAACGTCTATAAAATATTCAAAAAGAAAATGTGACTTAGGAAGTTACTTGACATACTATTGACTGGTGTTTGAAAACCAGCCAATTGAGGAGCTGCAGGGTTTCTGCAGGTTTCACCAACTCAAATTTAAGAATTGTTAAGACCTCTTTAAGACCACGATCAAAGGAAGAGTCATGTATCTCCACAAAAATGTATGAACTTGTCCACCTAAGTGTCGATAAATTTGCACTTACCCAGGATAAATGCAAAAAAGCTTGCTAGCTAGCTAGCTGTGACTAGGAAGCTAGCAATGAAGTTCTCTACGTGCAACTTGGCAAAACAGGTAACTCTTGTGAGAAAAAAACAATACATCATTTTTAAAGGTGTAGTTAGGATCACATTGTCCTCTTTAAGGTGTAAAAGTTCATGTTCCCACAGGTTTTATTCTGTGAAAGACCGCTTGTTGAGATGCTACAAGATTGGTGCAGAAGTCATTGTGTGTAGAATTTTCCAACCACAACAACTAGTCTTTTTTTTTTTTGCTAAATTACAAAATCTTCAATGTTACCAGAGTTGGTAGCAGATGGTAATTATTCATAGAAGCCTGCTTCTTTATATTAGATGGATTTTAACTGTTCTGTCATAAGGAAAGAGGGATTTAAAAAGCAAAACGTCACTGCATTTGGGAAGTCACAAAGGGTAAATGGAAGGTTTGGGAGTGGAAAAACGGAAAAAAAAAAAATTCCTGCAACCTGTAGAGAAATGGAGCTTACAGCATCCAAACCATGGATGAAACAGAGCTGCAGCAGCTGAGGAGACCCCGGATGTGTTGCCACGTAATCCAGAGCAGCAGCTGACAGTAGGAATTTAGCTGATAATGTCTGAAAGATTGAAAGGCGTCTAGTCGGACCGCTCGCTGCTATATCTGAAGCCACTTGTCATGTCTAATACAGCATGTTGTCAAAAGTATCAATTTTGGTTGTGGAGAAATGAAAAAAAAATAAACAAAAAAAAACACGTCTGTTTCTATTTTAGCAGCGCTCTTGACAGATTGAGAGGTGTTTAACGTCTCATTTGGGCTTGTCAGTGTTTCGGGGGGTGGAGGGAAGGATGCTTCACAACTTCATCTGCTCAGCGCATACATACACACACACACGCAAACACACACACACATTCTGACAGCAGGACTCTGTCTCTGATAGACAGGGCCGAGCGAGTGAGGCATTCCACATGCGCAGCAAACCCCACACTCACATCCATAGACAGAAATGGGGAAAAGCAACATCATTCATCCTTAATTCAAGAGAGAAAGATGAGGGAGAGAGCGAGATAAAGTTTGACAGAAAGGGGGGGGGAAAAATGATGTAAGCAAGAGACGGAGACAGACAGCAGACAGCCATTTAACTCATTAGGGAATGAGAGGATTTCATGTTATATTTAGCTGGAAATTTAACTAGCAGGGAATTTGGGTTTGAGAGCTTGCAGAGGCTCCGGCAGAGTTTGCTGCAGTCATCCTCCAAAATCTTGAGGTCACTTTTTTAGGATAGTGCGAAAAGAAACAACAGAAAAGCAGACAGTTCTCCGGGATCCAGCCAAGAAACACGTCGAGGCTCTCTCTGTTTCCTCTAAACACGTTCGTTCTAAGTAAAGTGCGATTCTGAATGCAGACAGTGACATAAAAAATGCAGCCGCGTGCGTTTGAATTACCTTTCTTTACGCTGCCCGACTCCGTGTTTTCCCAGCAGGTGAGTATTGAGGTGTTTCTTCATCACAAAGGCCCATCTACAGGGGAAAAAAAAAAAAAAAAAACAGAAAACAAAAGCACAAATTCAGCACCAGTTAACAGTGGAATACAATCAAACTTTACTGCAGGATCAAAGCCAGAGCTTTGTGATAAAAGAGTAAAACAAAAGCTCTCTATTCGCCAAGGTCAAATATGCATACTGCAATTTAGACGAAAGCGATCGCTTTCAAAATACGCAAGAAGTGAATTAAAACACATTCACTACCTAGATTCTTACATTTTTTTCATAAGAAAAAACATTTTAACAAATATTTACTGTAGCCTTGGATTACTAGAGCGGTTCTTGCAGTCAGTATCTAACTTGAAGTAGGTAGGACATTTACTGTCCATGATCTCTCTGATTAGCCATGCTTTAATAAAAGAGAAAACAATATTAATGAACTCTTTAAGGTAAAGTATGCGACCCAAACAGACCTGCTGCTAATGAATTTTAGCACAATCAGAAGCTCAAAGTTTGAGCCTGTTGACTTAGTCGGCACCTTTCTGGTGGTGTTTTGTGTGGGTCTCTCCCCGAAACACGAGTGTTCCACCAATACACTCGCTCTCACACATGTGCAAGAATTTAAACGCACATGTATCAACAGAACACGTAATCGCACGCACATAATCAAAACCCAGCAGAGTACTGTTGCTCGACAGTCACCACAACGTCCTGACTTTGTCGAGGGCCCCGAGTTTAGCGTGTCTCCGAAACAGCTTATGAAAACATAATGAACGGATGACAGGAATAACTACTCTGACATCCAAGCTGCTTCGCCAGTGTTTTCATCCCCTGGCCCTTTTCATTTAGCACCCATCACTTCCCATTATTGTGCCACGGAGAGACAATGACCACATCTGAGAGCCGGGGACGGCGCAACGACCAAAACATGAAAGCGGGCGAGGGAGTCGAACCGGCAGCTGCGCGGCTGGCACCGTCGCTGCACAAACTCAGTGCCTCCCTTTCCTTCTTTTCTGGATGTTTTTATTATTTTTCTTCTCCCCCTCTCCTTCTTCCAAGTCGACCGTCGTTCTATTTTTTAGCTTTTGAAGCTTTCCTTCTCGCTCAGTAGTCGTGTTTTGTGAAGCAAAAGCATAATTATTTCACCATTTATGTCGGTATGTCAGTTTTCGCTTCCTCCCCCCCCTCCCTCTTCCAACACACACTGCAGTGTCCTCCACGGCCCTGGAGTCCCATCCGTCACGGAGGCCCCCGAGGCCGACTCTAACTAACACCATCATATAAATATTCAAACATGTTCCACTGTTTTGCCTCATTATCGTCACTCTAGATCTTCGCAATCCTCTCCAACTCAATCCGTCCACCCATCCAGAGTGATGCCTCGGAGTTAAACCCGGGAGCGAGCTAGTAAATCTTACTGTGTTCCAGTAAGGGAGACCGGCAAGATCAAAATGCCGGGCTTCGCTTTTGACCGACGCCGTCATCTACAAATAAATACGCAAGCAAAATTAAGATATTTATGGGAGGAGGTGGTGGGGTGAAAAATAGTTAATCAATATCATGTTTGAGGGAAAAATCTGAGCCTCTGGAACACTTCGCTCGTGCCTGTTTAAGTCGTCGTGTTTAGACATGAAGGGAAAAAAGAGCTTGCAAACATTCCTGTTAATTATGTATTACAGCTGTCCTTCATAAACCTAATTACAGAGTGCTGAAAGGCAACGGGGGCAATTTGCATATGCGCATGAAAGACAAGACATATGCAAAATATGATTTTAATTAGCATTCTTTGATAGCGAGGGGTACAAATCAAACTGGCGTGTTGTGAGATTTTCATCTCGGCTTCTTTTTTTATTTATTTATTTTTTTTAAACAGGATTATTCTCGGAGTGGCACCAGCGCAACATGGCTAATGCCCTGTGGAGGCACCTGGCAAGTACAGAAACGGCGACGTGCGTTCATATTCACGGACGTGCACGGCGCTAGGCAACCGTGCGTAACTGGAAGTGGAGAACGCGCACAAAGGACGATTACACGTTCACAATTAGTTCTTCACCATGTGATTATCTTAAACACACACACACACAAAAAAAAATGTGGGCTGCAGACACACAAACACACAAGGGCAGAAAAATGGTTATCCTTCCTCGCAAAAAGACATCTACAAGTACCCAATCTCTCATGCACGCACTAACGCAGAGAAGGATCCCGTATCTAAATGTTAAGGGGCCA
The DNA here is from genome assembly GCF_001443285.1 of Poecilia latipinna. Lineage (NCBI taxonomy): Eukaryota > Metazoa > Chordata > Actinopteri > Cyprinodontiformes > Poeciliidae > Poecilia > Poecilia latipinna. Next base: position 367,996 of record NW_015113174.1, on the reverse strand, counting down.
AATCCATTTGTTTAAGGCAGTGTGTAATCAGCCCCCTGCCCACGGTGTGTGTGCATCCTCCGCCATCCAGGTCAAGGCCTCAGCTTGTCGTCCCGCTGCCTTGGGCTGCATCATCAGCCCCAACCATCAGCCTTGATGGTTATTGTAACAAAGGGATACTTTAACATGCCATTCATCCATATCAATTCTCTTCCCCCTCATGAATTGAACTAATAAGGCTGTGCCTCTGCCCTCCAGGGATGCTCATAATATCCATTGCGGATATGAAAAGAAAAAAAAAAGAAAAGAAAAGAAAAAATGAAAAGGCAGAAAGGAAGACAGAGGCTCTGGCGTTCCACGTTCGACTTTCCCCTCAGACTAATCGGCGCGCCACAGCTCGTTAGGTCCGTGACGTGCCGGAGCTTTACCGATAAGCAGGGGAGACACGGCTCAATTACCCACAGTTACCATCTTTCTCTTTCTCTTCCCACCCGCCGCCTGACGATGAAGAGATAACTTGTCAATATTTGATACAAACAACTTCATTTGCCTAATGGGGTTCCTGGATAGGCCCGTCCACAGGTCTGCTGCAAGGGATGAAAGATCTAAGAAGAGAGGCCTCAAGCCAGACTGGGCTTAGGACAACCTGAACACCACACCCACAAATCGGCCGCACGCCCATTAGGAGTTCAACGTGGCATGCCAGGAGATGGAGCAAGGACCTTCAGAGTGTATCTCACAAAGTTTTGCTACAATTTGTTATGCTGGTTTCTTGAAGTTTCACTGTAATTGTAGCCTGGTAAAAACCAGCCCACTTGTTCTGCGCCATTTGCTTCGTACAGAGGGTCTGGAGCCTCTGCTATGGAGACATGATTTCTTCCTGGAGGCGAGGACTCAAGTTTTACATTTTACCTAATCACTAATGTGCCAGATGGATGCTATGAAGCGTACTGGAAATCCCTGCGTGTAAACAACCATCATCCACTGCGAAAAGAGAAGAGCTGAGCTGAACGAGATGGATGTTAATGCTAACTCAATATTTGGATGGATTTGTTCACTTCCTTTGCTACCATTGCTAACGCTACAGGCAGACTACTCTAAAGCAGCGCAGAAAATCAACATCAACGTTCATTGATGTTGATCATGTTCATTCGCTGATTGGCCCGATTGATATTCTACTGGAGAAATCCACTTCAATGGGAGAAAGCCGACACTGTGATGGCCAGAATCATGTAATTGTAATCTTTGGCTTTGGGGGACGGACAGAGCTGCATTACTCTATGCTTCATACATAATGAGGAAAACCCTGATCAATCTGAAACTTTATCTGGCATCATATTTACAGTCATTTTAATCATATAAATAGAATGACAAGATATCTTACCACTCTAGGGGCCACAGTTTTATGAAACGATGGTAACGGCAAGCGGCACATGCCGAGACTCAAATCTGCAGCGTTTTCTACACTCTGGCTCTTGCCTTCCCACACAGATCTGCTTGATCCAAAGCAGATCCACAGTCTGGGCTTTCTCCCACTGACTTCTCTCTGGTAGAATTTGTACTTGGCCAATCAGCGATCAGAAGGGGAAGCTGTGAACAATGACGTCCATTTTCTGTGCCGCTTTAGAATTGTAGTTTGCCCGGAGTTTTAGCAATGGCAGCGGAGGAAACGAACGAAGCCGTTCAGTCCGTGTTGGCCACGCTTCCAAATAACGAATTAACATCAACGTTCATCTGGTTCAGCTCGACTCTTTTCCCATAGCAGCGTAGGAAGAGGCGATTTCCGGTCACACATTGAACTAACGCATTACACATGACACGGACAAACGTTAACGAATGCGTAACATTTAAATTCAGAGTCCATACCTCCAAGAAACAATCGTTTCTCAATAGCAAAGTGTCGTACAAAGGCTGGTTTTTACCAGGTTAACATTCTTCTAGTAGTTACCATTATTTTCTCTATGAAACCTAAAAGAAACTGAGTTGTGATGCTTTCATTGTTTACCATCTAAACACTCCCTAGTTAAAAGTTAAAACACATATCCAACAGGGTCTTCAGGGCATAAAGAGATCCAAAAAGTCATCAGATGCAGGTTTGGCTCTACCGTCGGCGGGTCGAGTTGCCGACAAATCTCAGTAAGGAGGAGCAGTTCGGCTGAGGGAAGATGAAAGTGCAGGTGGGTATGAGCTCTGAAGTTATGGGACTACGTTTCAGCTCTTTTCGATGAACACACACACACACACACACACACACCTACTCCCACAGTGGTCCGCTGGGCCCCAAAGAAATGAGTGTGTGCGGGCTCATCTAGCCTACTGTGCCAGTCCTAATGACGGCCCCCACCTGCTGCTTTAATGTCACAGCTGGATCGCCCTCCATCCTTCACTGACTCTGACTGCCATCAGCAGCAGGTAGCTCCCCCTCCGCATCCTCCCACCTCCATCTCGTCTGCCATCTCACGTTCCTTCATCTCCCCTCACTTCCATCTTCTGCCTCTGCGAGCTCTCGTCTCGGCTGAGCCTCCTTCCCCATCCATCTCCCTCCACTCCACATCGCCTCTCCGTTTCTACATCCTTTGGGCCATACCTCCTTTCACTTCCTCATCCCATTTCTGTCCATCTTTTCTATCCGTCTATTATCAACATTTCTTTCTTTTTTTTTTTTCTTCCCCGCTCAATTTGGAGTAACTCCATATTTAGAACAAACTGGGGAAATTTGGGAACTCAGAACAATTTGAAGTTGTAAAAGCACCGAGCCCCTTTACAATTAACTTGACAATTCTCTGTTGCTGTAGGAGACATGCTAGATTTATAAAAGCATGCAGTCACATACTATATTTAACACCGAAGAGAGAAGGAGGGATGAAGGAAGGGGGGGGGATCCATGAAATGAAACAGCACATCCTGCAACGTCACCGCTAATTCACTCTTCAGAGCAAACGAAAGTTGCTGCCTTCTTGTTTATTTATTTATTTGTTTTTTTTTTTTTATAAAGTCATCCCGGAGAAGGCGGAAAAGCTGGAGGTAAGTTGACACGTCTAATCTGAGAGACGGTGACAGGCAGGTGAATTGACAGAAGAACAGAAACCAACACTTGGCTGACAGCAACCCCGGAGCGCCGAGACAGCTGCCGACGTGTCAGACAGACACACAAACAGACAGGAACATGTAGTCGAAAGATAAGACTTTTATTGACAGAAGAGAGCGGCGGCTGCTGCTGCTGCTGCTTCTCTGACGGAGACGGAAGACGGGCACACGTCGAGACGGAGGAGCTCACGAAAGACTGGGGAGGGGGAGCGGAGGCGAGGGGATCGAGACGAAGTTTCAGGCTCGCTTTGATAGATGTTCAGCGGGCGGGATGGATGGGTTGGAACCGCCGCAGACGTGAAGAGGAATTTGCCGATACGTAGCAGACATGGAGGCTGATGGAAAGATGGAGGACAGGAAATGAATGGCGATTCGACATGCGGAGCTTCTCTTGGCCGTTGAAGTTTTTCGAATTTTGTCTCTTTGCACTGATAATCTTTGATGTGCTTCACTGGGATTTTATTTCATAGACCAACCCAAACTGTAAAGTGGAATAAAAAGGGAATAATTCGCTATTTTAAAATGAACATTTTTCTAATAAGAGTCTAAAAAGTGAGGCCTGTCTTCATGTTCAGTCCTTTGAGTTATGCGGTTGTCTTGTCGGTATTTTGCACATTATACCCATTAATAGATTAAAAAAGAGGAACAAAGAAAGAAAATATATTTGTACACGCCCACATATGCACAAATATTTACAATAAATATATATAGAGTAGCCCTGTGACAGACTGGCGACCTGTCCAGGGTGACCCCGCCTCTCGCCCCACTAAGGGACAAGGGTGTAAAGAAAATCAATGGATGGATGGATATATACAGTAAGTAAAAGACATTTTCTGAGTTATTCAGTTCATTTTATGTATAATTACACTGAATTCAGACATAAACAATAACGCATTTAATCTCAAAAGAAGTGAAAAGACGCATGTTTTGTCACACTTTGAACATTCAGACAAATTAATTTTTCTTCTTTGCAAAATAGATCTAGCTCAGTAACATTGAATACAGAGCAGCTGTCAACATCACACTCTTTTAGAATCGGATCTAGGTCTTAGCTGGGCCTTTTGATTGAAGGTTTAGGGTCATATTCCTACTGGAAGTCTCAAGTCATCTATAGGCTTTCTTCCAGGATCACCTAGTTTATGTCATCATCCATCTGTCCATCAAATACCAAGCTACTTCCTACTTTGACTTTTATTTGTAAAATATTAAAACCATGTTTGTTTCTTTATACAGATGTGTCACATACAATCCCAATAAAATACATTAATGGGACAGGATCACTCAAAATGGGCTTTTCTGAGCTCAATATATTATATTACTTCTTCATCAAAAACATACCAGGAGCGTTGCTTTGATTCTTTCATGTATGTTTGAGAAATCCTTTAATCTCCCATGGCAACCAGTCAGTTGTACAAAATGCCTGGGTGGACGTAGCTCCGCCTTAGAAGTTTCTAAACTTCCCCCTCACAGATCACCCCTCCCCCGCGACTTCCCCGCTCAGCTCTTTCAGACTAGCCAGCGGCAATTAGCAAACCTCTGGTGGAGCTGCACATCTACTGAGCTCATTATAGCAGCTACTTTTCAGTGCAACGCTGGTGAAAACGTTGTTGAAAGGGTTAATAGAGGAGCCATGTTGTGATGACTTTCTGAAGGTGAAGTTTCAGAAAGAGTAGGAGATTTCAAAGACACAGGCCCTATTTCAAGGTGTTAAATTACAAAGTCAAATTTCTTTTATATACCATATTTGACATAGATATATACATCCAACTAGAGGTAATGCTTACGTTATTGTGCTATAAAATGACACTATGTGCCAGGAAAACACACAAGACTGCCCCTTTAGAGTGTTTGTCTTCTAGGGGGAAAAACTGACCTGGGGAGTCTGAGTTGTTGTCACTTTGTTTGACCGAAGCAGGAAACGACGGCGCGTCAATACCGCTCGGACTCGAGAGGGATCCACTTATGCAAACATCCCGTAACCTTAACGGACATTTTGGAGGAAAATAAATGAATAAAGCATCCGAATTGATTGTGTTTTCGAGCGCGAGCCGGAGGAAAGCGAAGCACTCGATCTATTCTGAGATGATCTTGATAAAAATAAAAGGGGAGGCAAAGTGGCTCTCTGACAACTGATCAACGTCAAGGCTCTCAGTGAAACAGACACCTCTCACTTGTGACGCTGTCGCTCGTGTGCGTGTGTGTGTGTGTGTCTCTCTCTCTCTCTCTCTCTCTCTCTCTGTGTGTGTCCTCTAGTCTTAGAGGAGGTACATAAAAAGCTCACTTTGCCTCTCCGAAGGGGTTTTTGGATCATCTGCTGAGGCAGGTGATGGGGCTTGACGGATTGATTGAGGCGAAGTTCTCATCGACGGTGGCAGCGCCCCATAGAGTTTCCCGGCTCCAGTGCACACTGTTCCATTAAAGGATCATTTAGGGGAGGGAGGGGCGGCTGGGTTCCACCTGCACTTATGCAGAGCACACCCTAATGCGAGATGAAACACACATTTTCAAGCTACAGGAAGGGAGACGGCGAGAAGAAAAGGAATCCGTCCCCTTCCCGACAGCGCATTCCCATCTTCAAGAGGGAACAGCGATTGATGAAGTAATCCATTATTGATATCATCATCGTTATGAGCCGATGGCAGTTTCAGCATCACGGCCCCCCCCCACCCCCTACCACACGCCCCCAGCTCCAAGCGTCAGAGCCCTGTTTGCATATTATGCTCCTCAGCTTCATTATATTTTCTAATTTACTGCTTTAATTTGGGGTCTGAATCCTAAGTGAGAGGAGAAACTTGAAAATGCTGAACAAGAAAGAATAATACTGTATTTTGTGTCAAGATGAAAAGAGGTGTTGGGGAAAAAGAAAGAAAAGGGTTTGGGGGGGTTGATGGTGGTGGTGGTGGTGGGGGGGTTACAAAAGCAGCTAAAGCACTTTTCAAAATAGATTTCCAAAAGCTGGCATATTGTGTGGTATCAGCACAAATATGATCTACTTTTATAGATTAAACAAAAAAAAAGGGGGGGGGGAGAAGCTGGAGAGAAGGAAGTGCTGTGAAGACGGAGCACGTCCCGAGAAACATTTCCAGTGAAATACATAACAAGGGAAAATGATGCGGCGTTCCGAAGGAGGTGAAAAAGTCGTTTTTACACAACAAAACAAAAATGAATCAAAAATGCCCCGTGTTAAGGGCTGTTAGCTTCTGCCGCTAATGCATCTTTCTTTCTCTCTTTCATTCCTCTCCTCCGTTCCCCCCTCTCTCTCTGCAGTGCAGTTAAAGATATGAAAAATATATGTGCCTTTCCTTTTTTCCTACCCCCCCCACCACCACCACCTCCCTTCCTTCTCCTCCTCTCTCCTCCACCGCGCCGTGTTAAATCATTAAAGAGAAGTCCTGCTCATTATCTCTCTAAACAAAACTTCTCTTAAACCAAATAAATCACCGTTGCGCCGCGCAGCTAACAGCCGTGAAGGGATAAATTACAAAGCGCCTCACTGGCAGCGCTGGTATTTTAAAAAGCTTGCTGCACAATTTCTATGATGTGCAGTAATTTGTAATGCAGGTTCGCCTTATGCTTGGTTCGCTCGGCCTCTTCAGGTGTGTGCGGCGCACGCCGGGGGAGAGGAGAGGTGAAAAATGTGCCGTTCCGCGCGCTTTCAGTGTTATCGGGCCGAATTAGTTTAACGATATTTTCATAAAGTGGATGAAAATTCGCCAGAACCCGCAAAAATAGAGAGAGAAAATAAAGCGCAAGCTATCACTGGAGGGACTCGGTGCCGTCTTTTAAAAGGACCTGTTTAGGTTTTTTTTTTTTTTTTTTTTTTTTTGGATTGAAGGACAGAGCTTCGCATGAACACTGCTCCCAGGAGTGAGCAGTTTGCGTGGATGTAAAACAGAAAAACATTTAATCATTCATGATTTATGAAAGAGTTCTTCGGCATCGCGGGATCCAAATAAAGGACATCTCGACGCGCTTCGTTTGAGAAGCCTCTCTAAACTGAAGTACTGACGCTGTTGAAGGAGCCTTCGTGAAAATCTTCCAGTATGAGAAGGACTGACTTAACATAAACAAAAACAACAAAAATCCAAACAACGCTGTCAATTAGAATATCCGGACATTAATTTCTGTGGCACAAGATCACCGGTTAACTATTCTGGAGCCAAACTGCCACGAAAAAACACTTTTTCACAATTTCACTCAATTGTCTCATCATCATCATCATCATGGATCAACATATCATTTTATGTTATGTTCTTGAAAAAGAAATGTGAAAGAAATGGTAAAAGCTTCATCCTGTTTACTTTTTCCAATTATTCAGAACATGTTTCCAAGTTTTAAGCAGTGGGCGTTCTAACAACTGGCCTATTTCTTTAAACACTAAATGACAGCAAAACAAACCAGACTCTTCTTCTGCTCACATTTAACAAGCCCACAACAGTAATTAGTAATTGACAGTATAACCTTGAGGTTAAGGGGCCATGATAGGCCTCAAATAATGGGTGTGATCTACAGAAAGCAGACATTTATGACGTTTTTCAAAACAATAATTTATGTTCTCCTCATCCTTCTGAAATACCATTTACCTGGTTATAAGATTATTCTTAAAGAAATATGTATTTTTCCAGGCACGGAATGCCAGACATAGCTGAGAAGAAATTCGACTTCGCAATTTGCTGCCATGAAATTGGCCTCTGTCGCTTTAAGAAGCTCCAACTCTTTCCAAGACTTCAGCACCTCATTAGAAAACTGCTATGCCATTATATAGTCTAAATCAGTGGTTCCCAAACTTTTTCTCCTGGGCCCCCCCAGTGGTTTCCAAACATTTTCTGGGCCCCCCTGTGGATTACAAATAACTGTCTAGTTGAACGACACGTGTGTTGGTTGGGGGGGGGGGATTCTTAGAGACTTTTGGGGGGGCAAAATGAATGTACGTAGCTGGACACAGACAACAGCATCGGTAGCCTACAGGCTACTTGTTAAGCTTAAGGTGCTGTATTGATATTAGCTAATCATCTTTAGCTAACATTACCTGCATCCAACAGCTTCACTCTACTCAGTCGGTTAGTTTGGGGGAAAACTGTGAACTGTGTCGGCTTCCCGCGCCCCCCCTGCAATGGCACGGCGCCCCCCTTAGGGGGCGCGTCCCACAGTTTGGGAACCTCTGGTCTAAATCGTCTTAGACAGAGAAGCAGTTAGTATGATGAGATCAGCAGACTCCACCAGGTGTTTGCTAATTGCTGCTGAAGTGCTAATAAATGGCTAATACTAGCAATTTATAACAATGACCAACATTCTGTATGTGTGCAGTCATATTAGATGTTAAATTTGGGGTCTGTCGGAAAGCTCCGTATTTTCAAGTTGATATTTCTGACTTTAAGGCGTTCTGATCAGAAAATCCAACCTCCAAGGCAAACAGAGTGCATCAATTAATCCAAATGAAACATTATCAATCATTGTCAGTCGTCTTTTTACTCACAGCCAAATATTATTATATGGGTAAGATCAGAGCTAATCATTTAAAACTTCAACAAGCAGTGGTTTCTCAATAGCTGAGTGTCCAGACCTTCTGTACGAAGCAAAGCGCAGAACAAGGAGCTGGTTTTTACCACGCTGGCGGGCAACCAAACAGGTCACCAATCCCTATGACAGACAGAAGCAAAACATACGCTCAAATTTATGTCTTTCTCCACTCGTAAACATGTTTGGGGAACATAATTTTTCACTGAAATATAGTTTTTTTCCCCTAACAAAACTGTTAAAGTTTCAGTTAAGCGACAGCGATATCTGCGCTCACTTATTGAGCCTGGAGATGATGCCTAGTTGACACCTAATTTACAGTTACCAACTCAAAGAACAGCAACTTTGACCACTTTTTTCCGCATGACCACTGCCATTACACCCTGCTTCATTAGAACAGGAAAGCACCCCAGAAGGGCCTTCTGCACTGTTAGGGAGCCTAATTGAGGGGAAAGACACCAGGCACCCCTTGCGACCTCTGCCCCCTTCCGAGTCCTGTCATGAGTCGTGATGAGCCTGCCGGCACGCCCTCCGACTTCTCCCGCCTTGCCACCCCCCCAGAGGGACAGATTAAACTGCATGTAACATGGGCGCACTTGGGTCCATTTACAGCAGAAACACCCAACCGCCGAGCCGGCCTCGCCCTCTACCCCTCCTGGGGAATAAAAGCAACGCGGTACCCCTCACCCCCACCTCCATAATCCAATAAAAATAAAAAAGGAACATGATTTATTCAGACTGTTTACTGCATAATCCTCTGAGAACAAATTAAATGTATGAAATAGACTGTAAAGAAAAAAAAAACTGTTAAATAAGAGAAGATTACAATTAATAATGTACACTAAAATAGATTTTAAAAAAATCCCTAAGCTGAAGGACTGTAAGCGCCTAATTCACAGCAGACACATTAGAGAGTGCTGGCAAGCCATACATACACACGAAACTGTGAAGCAAAACTGCTCTTTCCCCAATGAAGGCAGAAGAACTGTTATCCACAAAAATCAAAGACAACCAGGTCAGCGCGATCAGACTTGAGTGATCTGAGGAGGATGCCAAGAATCAGAGAGGAGGAGAGAGAAGTGGTGGGGCGGGGGGAACAGGGAAAAGCTGGAAAAACAAAGACGGAAGACAGCCTCTAATTTCAACCGGTGTTGTTTCGGAGAGTGGTCTCGCACATTAAAAAGAACTGAAGCAACATGACAAGCGAGAGTTGGATTTCTCCCACCATAGTTTTGCAAAAGCAGATAATCCATAAAACATAAGGCCTCCGTATTGACGTTTTTCCTCAGCCGGCTGAGTGAAGGGCGCAGCTGGGATGTCAGGCCCGTCTGTCGGCCCCGGCTACCACTCTCATTATCTCCCCGCCTTTGTGAAGGGCGGCTAAGGTCACACTCTAAAGGAGCAAAATAAACTGCAAAGGCACTAATCTAAAGGAGTGAAACATTCCTCCGCAAACGTGACATCTGTCACATTCTCCGGTTGAGGCGGGCTCATTTTGGAGTCTCCAATGGACACTTTGGAGAGCGAGTGAGAGCAAAAAATTTGGAATTAACACAAGTCACTGTCCATGTGTTATTGTAGCTGCTGATGCCTCCTACTCAAAGCCATCGCACTTCTACGTTTCGAAAAAATATGCGCACACACACACACACACAAAAGATGTCTTTGTTTGCCTATTGCTGCCGTTGTCTTGACACCCACCATCTGCTGCCCTGACAGCGCAGAAGAGTGAAGAGAAGAGTTTCTCTCTTATAAACTCACCGGACACCTTCCAAGCCCCAGCCCTCAAATCCTTCAGTGTGAGGCTTCGTTCCAGTGCTCGGCCCTCTTCCCCGCTATTTGACACTCTTTGGCTAACGCTACAGGTTAAATCAACGCTCAGCGACTAGCAAGACATGCCGGGTACGTCTTTCTGGCGTTGTGCATGGTGTCAACCAAACACAAAGACTTCTCCGTAAAGGCCTTTTCTCAACGTTCTTTGAAAACCAGAGCTAGCTCTCATTCAGTCACGTCTTATTAATGTGTCACGGAATCGGAAGGTGGTTAAAATCGGAAAGGTCTTCAGTCAACATCCGCACACATGAAATGCGTAACGGAGAGCAAGCACTCAGAAAGTAAATTATGAAATAAATAAATAAGTAAATAAAGTGCGTTATGCAGATGAGGGTGACGAAGTCTTCATCTCGGTCTATTCCTCAACGCGCTGCCCATTCATCACCTGCACATGCAAACCGCCAGCTCTGGTCCTTAGCATATTCGCATATTCTAATGAAGGCTTGCATGCAAATGACAACGACCTTTTCGGGTCTTTTTTTTTTTCCCCCTCCCCAAGTTCTCCCCACTCCCTTCCTTTTTTTTTTTTTTTTACAACTTTACATTAACAGGAGAGGAGTGTTGAGCAGTGGCTGTAATGGCTATTAGAGCGACAGGCTGAGTACGTGACGTTGTGATCTAGACTCAGGGACGCTGTAATTAGGCTAATCTATTACCAGACGGTGCCTGTCAGAGAGCTTTATGGCAAAGGACAGACTTGTCAGGCACTTTATTTATTAAAAATGGCCGCAGAGTTTTTTTTTTTTCTTAAAGAGATGGTCAGCAAGTGGTACAGCAAAAAGTACTCATAAACTGACTTGAGCTGTGGAAAGTACTAGAACCCATAGGAACTAGTGCTGCCCCTTGACCTCTGAGGTGTTACAAGTAACAGTTCCAAAAGTATTAATATAGAGTATTAATGTGGATTGAACATTTCCACATCTTGTAACATTGTAATACCTCTACTAATGGTATTCTAATACTTCAATATGCTTTGGTCTAAACTACTAACTTTGGTGCATGTTTAGCGACACTGTCTTGCTGAAAGTTAACCCCTCATCTAAGGTCTTTTGCCTTCTTTAAAGTATCTTCTTCCAGGACTGTCCTTCATTTAGTTCCATCCATCTCTCCATTATATCTGACTATCTTTTGTGTCCTTGCTGAAGAAAAGTCTTCATATAGCATGCTGCAACCACCGCCATGGTTCCAAGGGCTGGATAGTGTATCTAGGGTGACAGTCACCCTTTCCTTGTTCTAGCAAACTAGAGCAAGGACTGCTTATGGCTTTTGGTGAACCATGACTTGCTTTTTACCACTGTAATAAAGGCTTGATTTGTACAGTGGCAAAGTTGGTGGCCTCTCGTCTGCTTACTGCTGGAGATAGGCACCAGTACCTGTTGCGACCCCACTAGGGATAAGCGCGTAAGGTAATGGATGGATGGATAATTAATACTTGTCCTATCAACAAGTAATAAGAATATAGATTTGAAAAACCGTCAAACTGTTTCAGACAATCTTTATAAAGTTGATTAACCTTCATGCTTCTGGATTTCCATTCAAAACCAAACATTCTCCCTCTGCCTTGACATTAAATCAGGCTAAACTTTTCCTATTTTATATGAGTTAAGACTACAAAAGTGACCAAATAATAATAATAGTTTATTTGCTTACATTTTGAAGTTTGCATACATTTCATGAAAATGTGATAGTATTGCAAATTATTTGAGTCAGGTCTACAGGTTGACTCATCACATGTTTTCAGCTCTACTCATAACTTTTCCAATTCTTTGTGATGCTCCTTCCAAACTTTGAGCTTCATTATTAATTTGTTTGACCTATTTGTGGCTAAGTTTCATATCCTGGCTGATGTCTTCAGATATTTCAATAATTGCAAATAATGATTCCTACTGATGGGGTCCTATCGAAGTGCAGCAGTCTCTTCTGCAACGTATCACCAACAAATGATCCTGCCACCACCGTACCTCGCAGTTAAACTCTTCTCGGGTTTGCAAGCATTTTCTGTTTTCCTCCAAATGAAATAATGTCCATTGCACTTCAGTTCTAGTTTCACTAAACCACAGGACATTTCTCAAACAGGTTTAGCCCCAAGTGAATTATTAAACTACAGTTTGCCTTTATGTTGCTTTGTCCAGTAATGGCTTCTACCTCCCTGAGTGATGTTTCAGCTCATGTCAGGACCACTTTCACTGTAGATAATTGCACTCGAGTGTCACACAGTCAATTCACAAGGTCCTTTGCTTTTGTTTGGAAAGTAGATTTCACAGAACGTAACAGACAGGATATGACACTTTAAATAGATAAATCCAACTCCTTCTGGCATTTGCGGTTTGCACGCAAGTATGCACCAGATTCCTGATATCTTACCTGATTTCTTTTCATTTTTCAACGTTATCACACAAGGAAGTTGCGTGATTGAGGTCTCGCCTTAGAATGTATCAAAAAGCTTGCCTTCATTTAACTCGAATGTCAATTTAGAAGCTTACAAAGTAATGCCATCATTTGGACTTTCCTAGATCACTTAAACTAATATTTCTATGAAAAAAAAGTTGATTTTGAAGACAGTAATAAAAGATTACCTCTCATTATTTTTGACAGTTCGCAAATAAAAAAAAAAAAATCAGTCTGACTTTATATAAAACTTTGAGGGGAATAAAAACGATTATCTGTCTCTTTATACAGTAAATGCAAATATCTGGTTTCAACTGTACATCAAACTCCCAAAGCGCAGATTTTACTCCGGTTTCTGTCACCAGAAGGGAGGAAGAAGGGAGGAGAAACAAGCCGTCGTGGCATCCCCTCTCCCGTCCACAGGGCAGGGTCCTGCGCTGTCGGCGGGGAGGCGAGAGAAAGTTATGCCTCCTTACTGTGACTTTGAACTTTTCAGATGAGGCATAAATATTGAAATATTGAAATGAAAGATGCAGAGGGGGCAGGAGGGGAAGTCGGAGGGAGAGGGAGGATAAAGGGAGAGCGGGGCTGGAGTTGTGGGGTGGGGTGGTTGGAGACGAGACAGGAAGCCCACTGAGAGAAAAGACAAGGCCCTCACCCCTCTGCCAGGCTGCGTTCTGCAGGCCGACAGTTATGGATAGGAAACATTACTGCTGCTGGTAATTAAAGCAAAAACTAATACTGTCTCTTGGATGAGAGAGTTTCATAGTGAGCATCCATTTGTCACTGCTGCATGTTCGCCAAGGCCAGATTAAATCACACACATATTTAGCTCTGCTGTGCAGATAACATCTATCTATCTATCTATCTATCTATCTATCTATCTATCTATCTATCCATCTCTCTATCCATCTCTCTATCCATCTCTCTATCCGTCCATCCATCACGTTATTCCTGTTGTTGGTTCCCTTTTTAATGCTCTAGTCCAGGGGTTTGTAAAACTTTAGAACAGAGGCCTGAGAACACTGAAATGCATTTTCAGCTTGGTAGAAAGTCTTCTAGGGATCTCTAAATCTCGTGAAGAGTATGTGTTGAGGCAGATGGCGACTGATTTTCTGATCTGAAGTCAGTTCTTCCAATCTAACCCCAAATGCCAGCTCAGGATCCACAGATAACTCTTGGTGCTGCACAGAGAGCAGCTGAAACACTAGCCATGAGCTTTTATGACGTTTGAAGCAAATCTCTGAGTTTAGGGAGCAAGAGAACAGCTTTTTTTCCTGTACCTTTTATCTGTACATAAATAATTGAGCCCACGATGAAATATGTCACAAGCAAAATGATCAACCATTCATAACATTAGCCAGGCACTTTCGCAAACGTCGTGAAAATATTGTCAGCAGAAGTGAGTTGTGAGTTTACTGGAGATTGAAAATGTATCTGCAGAGTTATGATCATTGCAGATGATGACTCATCAGGACAATACGGCAGCTGGGGAAGCATATTAAAGGAACAGTTCTGAGGTTTTTTGATTGTTGTTTTTTTAACACAAGGTTTGTGTCAATTGATTAAAATTTTTTTTAATCACACTCTAGTGTGATTAAGCTTGAAATATGAATATGCACGCAGTTTTTGTTTCTTGCATTAATGGTTCCCTGGGCAAGAGCCTCCTTCTGCTGCACTCCGACCAATTAAAAAGCAGATAATTATCAGATTTATTTTATTTTTTTTTGCAGCAAAAAGCAGGTAATGTGGTCTCCTGGTATTCACCAGCAAATAAGGGAAACTACTCCACTGCAAGCAGTAGCAAACTACTTGTGGTTGTGGTCCCTAACCCCTTGAGTAAAGGGGGTCCACCACTGTACTAACTTTTTTATTATTACGGTAATTTAACAAACTGACTTCAATGTGACATCCATCTACTACAGGTAAAAAAAAAACACAGTTATTAATAATGACGTCATTAGTGACTTACTAATTGTAATAATGGTCATATTTGGCGTTATTTTATTGTATTTTGAAGCTAGGACTTCCAAACATACACATGGTGTTTATTTTCCTACTTATAATCATCTGGGACTCTATCAGCAGACACCTTTTCCACAAAAACAAACAAACAAACAAACAAAAAAGACTGAAAAACAACATCAGTCCAAAACTACAGGGAAAATTCAGCATTCAGAAATTCATGTAGGTCAAATTCTACTAAAGAGTCCTCAGTGAGGCAGTTAGTGACTGACTGAAGTGACTGACTGCAGAGTGGCAGTGAAAAGGCCACCAGCTTGGGGGTGGGGGGGTGAGGACGGGGCAAGTGAAGAAGAAGAAGAAGAAGAAGAACGAGGGGGGAGGAGGGAGGATGCCATGTCACCCGACGTAGGGGATCGGTGACACTGAGCGTGTCACAGGGTGATGGTTGCACTCTGCTAGGACCAGCAACCCCTCCAGCGCTGTCAGAGGAACCAGCAGCTCCAGATACTGACACTAGCAGCCACACTGACAGGCCAAACATGACTCGTCTCCGCTCTCGCCACAGACGAGGCCTGACGGCGCGCAGAGACACCATGAAAAGGAGGGATGGAGGGATTAAACGTGGGAGGAAAGAGCACGGAGATGCAGGATGCGACTCTGTCAGACTGATGAGGAAATTACTAAGTGAGGAAATGGCCAAGTTTCTGCAGATTTTATAGAATCCATTCCTTCATTTGCAAAAAAAAAAAGAAAAAAAAAAAAGGGAAGTGCTGACATCATAAAGCTGGAGTTTTATTGCTAACACGCTAAGCCGATCCACTCCTGCAGCCTCTTAAACAAAGAAAATGTATATTTCTCCTGCTTAAAATCAATGACATCACATGAAAGAGGCTATAGATTTGCTTTCTTCAGATTATCTCGGAACATTTAATCGACTCAAGCACTCGGTTGGTCTCCTGATGTTTTCCACCCAAAATAAGAGAACGGCATTTTGAGCTGGTTGGATCCGGAAAACAACACAGAGGAAGGTAGGAGAGAGAGAAAGAGGGAAATGGGGGTGGCGGCGGGGGGGGTAAAGCAGGGAGGATGACAATGATGAGATAGAGATGGAAATATGGTGATTTGAGGAGGAAAAAAAACATGAAGGGGGGGGTTGGAGGGAGGTAATGCCAAAAGGGGAAGAGGGCAGAAAAAAAAATGTAGAGAGGAGATGCAGAGGAGTTGGACAGAAAGAGAGAGAGAGAGATAGGGCGAGAGTGAGGCAGCAGCGAGACTGATCGCTGTTGATCTTCACGATAAGCGCTCCCGACAACTTGTGACCAAAGTGGCGCTTCGACACTAATCGGCCGTGAAGGCTGACCTGCAGCGAGGCAGCGCAGTTCAGATCGCATAGAGCCCGCGCTGCGCCTCAGACGAGATGGGCCCGGACAGGAGACATCCAGGCTTCAAAACTCCCTGAGAAATTGCGACATGGCTTCAGTGCACTGTGAGAAGAACATAAGAGGAGGAGGGGGAAAAAAAAGAAAAGGAAAAAAAAAGGCAGTGATACTGGTTGCTCTTGGCAGTCGGAGCAGCAGACTTATCTGGCTTGAGATGAAAAGAGAAGGACACTGGCAAGGGAGTAGAGTGAGGGAGTGAAGGGAAGTGTCTAGAGGAAGGGGAGAAGGATAACAAAATATGAGTAGAGTAAAAAATAAAAAAATTTAAAAAAAAAAATACAGAGATCAATTTTATTGACAATTATCTGAGCTGGAGGATAACCTTGAACCACACATGTCTAACCTCTGCAAGACACGAAGAAAGTGCATATAGACTGTTCCAACATGCCGGTGCGCTCTCCTGAGCAAAAAGTAAACAGGTTAAAGATGTTAGGAATGAAGTGATGAGGAAGTAAAAACGTGTAGCGCACTGAGCGCCTCCCTGGAGTATTCCACGGAGCGGGTTTCATTCAGAACGTCCCACCTCACAGGAACAGCGCAGAGGAGAGATGTTGCCATGTAGCAAGTGTTTTGAGAACAATTACTCACTTAGTGCATGGAATCAGATCAGTATTTCTTTGGAAAAAGTATACTACGTTATTTTTTTTTAAACAAAGAAGTACAATTATACCATCTGCTGCTAAAGTGATGAGTTGATGAACTTGGTTTGAACACGCAGACTTACGTTTTCCAGTTATAATTTAGTAGTTTTTTGGGAAACGTTCTTATTGCACATAGTAATATTTTTCCAAAACATTAGCAAAAAAAAAAAACCTCCAAAAAACAAGCAGATCTATGGAGACCAGCCCAGAGTTATCAGCTTATCAAACTGTAAAATAGCACTATAAGAGAAACATTATTTCCACATGGTGAACATCTGTGTTTTTAACGACCAGGAATATTTCTGAATAGATAAATTTACCTTTCCTGGAAGCCAGGGAACACATTAGCACTCTACTTTAAGCCAGCTGACCGTCAGTGTGTAACAGCTCGTGGTGGGAGGGGCAGCGTTAACTTACATAACATTATCTTACATAAAAATTGACAAAGTTGAACTTGAAACCTCAGAATATTGTTTAGAAAAATGCACATACAAGTGAACGTTTTGATCAAATGTTCCAGTTAAACTGAAATATTTTAAGAAAATTTTTTTAAATCTTTTTTTTTTCCCCCCCGAGTCAGTCAGTTGATTTTATATCTTCGTTGCTAAACTCCATTAAGGGCATTTTCTCCCCCTCACCTGTGGTGGCGCTGCAACACAAACTACTGAAGAAGACATTGATTGCAACTTCATTCTTCACGAAATGTAAACAAGAATGGAGTGGTGTCGGATTTTAGCTGTTGTAGGATTTTGTCTCCGTCTTTCTTTGGCAAAAGCCAATGAGACATTTCTCCCTCTAGCGCTTTTTGTTTTGGTTGCATTTACCCAGAATGCCCTGTGCTATAAACCACTTCCTGATTCGGGAGCGGTCTCCGGTTCACTTGCGTTCGCATATGTAGAGTTCACTGTAATGGAACCGAGAGCTCGGTTTTAAGGTGAACCAGAGTTTGCTTTTTTTGGTCCGCATCAGAGTTCGATTGAACATTCCCACCTCCCCAAACGAACCGGACTTTCTAGAAAAACCAACTAGATTGTGATTTAAGGGGATTAACAGGATTGGCAGGAAATGCACCCTAAAGTTACAGCTGAACATTAAATGAAAAGAGCAGGTTTACTCCTGACAAAAGCAGCATATAAAAACAAAAGCACTGCTGGAGCTGCTGTTTTGATAACTCCACATTTTGCTGCCATTATAATGCTACAGCTACAGATTTAACACCAAGTATGTCGCAGTTTGCATTTAGTTACAACAATCTTTTCTTCAGCTAGTTCTAAAATGTTACAGCTGCAGCTGTCACTGGTGATAAAAGTACAGTGATAAAAATGCCTGTAACTACTTTTTCAATCGAATGAATCCACTTATAGAACGCACAGCCAGTAGTTTGCACATCCTGCTGTGCAGGACGACCTGAGCAGCTTCGGTTCAGGACGAGCCCAGTCGAGCTGTCACTCAGCAGTTTAAATTACCAGCGATCGCCAGAGTCCATTCCACACTTTTGTGACACCCGCGGCCCTCATTCTCAGATAAATACTTTCACATTCCCTCCGAGTGGGATGTACCTCAGTTGCCACGGTGTTTTGCCACCGCCACCGTCCTGAGGAGGAAACGTGAAAGTCGCGTCTTAATAAGTCAGGAACAAGCCGTTTTATTTATTTATTTTTTTAATATTATTATTCTTTTTTCCAGTCCTTAACGACGACTGACTTCCAACTGAAGCAACTCGGTTAAGAAGTATGTAAAACAATGAGATCTAATCACGTCAGACACCATAAATCATCAGTGACTGCCTCCCTTTAGGACAATTTGCTGCAAGTAAACACGGGCTACGTGAAAAGTGGAGGTGGTGGAGAACCTGAGTGCGAGACAGAGTCTATCCGCATACGACCATATAGAGTCTGGAGAGGACGATGCACTTCTTCCCACATTTTATTTCATATATGCTATAGTATGGGCTGCTGAGGTGCTTGTTTGGGCAGCCATATTAAGAAGAAGGACATCTTCCCACAGCAGAGCAGCAGCAAAACAAAACCCAGCTCCACCAGCCTCTCCCTGGCTGATAATATGCCAATAGATTTGATAATGGTAGCAAAGTTGAATCGTACCACCAGTATACAAGCAAGGTTGTCAGTCTGAGTTTTCTTCATTTTCTTTTTTCTTTCAAAAGCGCACACACACACACACACACACACACACACACACACACATATATATATATATACACAACTAGTTAAATCAGAGACAGAAGCAGGGAATCTAGAAATATTCCCTTATTGATCTGTTGTGGAAAGATGCTATCTCCTTACATGAGGAGCAGACCACTGGAGCCAGAACACACACACACGCACGCCTACGTGCGCGCACACACACGCACGCACGCACACACACCATTACTACAAAGACATGGCATGAAGTGTACACCATCATCCATGGAAAAACACAAATATGTAGTCTCAAACCAAACCAACACCCCAGTCCACACAAACACACAATTTAAGACTCATGTCTTCAAAAATAATGCTAACAAAGTAAAAAAATAAATAAATAAAATAAAAAGGAGCTTCATTATACTAATACTATTCTGAGCAACTATAAACACCCTCCAAAAATTGTTTCCTTGTCCATTGATAAAGTTAATTGCTCGTTAAAGTTTGCAGAAGCAGCAGGGACCTTTCATGTTCTGTCTCCAGCGGAAAAAGTTTGTGAAGACGAAAAAAAAAAGAAGAGAAAATAGCTTTTAAAAGCGAACGGCTGCCCTCTCTTCACATAACACTTGTACGCATCTTAAATTCCTCACCACAACAAATTGCTTACATTTATTTTGTGCTGCTGAAGAATTTGTTCCCTCAGAAAGGACAGAAATAGAGAAGTGAGCCTCTTTTTTTATATTATTTATTTGCTTTTTCCAACAGCACAGCGACACGCAGCTCGTGGGAGACACGCGAGCACAGTGTGTGTGTGTGTGTGTGTGTGTGTGTGTGTGTGCGCGCGCACTATTAGCTCTGACTGTTCCAGCCTCCGATTCCTCCGCTTTACAGTATGCCGCAAATAGGGACCATCACTTTTCATTACTTAGCGCTTCCTGCGGAGCTTCGCTCTATCATTGCCACGGCATGCTAATGTACAGCAGGCTACTGTCATGTAAATTAAACCGTTTGTTTTGTTCGCCTCCCCTCTTTCGGCTGATTGTCAGAGCGACTTGCCAGGAGCAGCAGGTGTGTTTGTTTGTTTGTGTAGGAGGGAATCAGTGCGCCGGGTTCTGCTGTTTGTGCTGCCTTTTTTTTTTTTTTTTTTAACCGCACGCGGGGATCCGGCTGCACGGCAACAAGTGAGCTCGGTGAGCTCGCGCGCGCGCCTGGCTGAGGGAAATGACACACATACACACACCGCACGCGCAGAGCTCCCAGTAAACCAGATGTGCTCCTGACCCCCGAGCTCAGCCACTGAAATGCAAAGTCGGATGCCTGTTTGGTGCCTCTCCCCCGCCGCCGCCACTCCTCCAGTACAGATACAACCAACTGTCACAAACAATGGGAGAATATGCATAACGTGGGATCGGGTTCGCTACAACATGCTCACAATGTAAATCACATTTCAGAGGTTTCCGAGAGACAAGCCCGTCAGCCACCAAGTCAGCCGCCCAGCGAGTCAGCCGGTCTGCGCTCCACTCTACTGTTTCTGTGCTTCCACTCGGTAATTGACAGTGCAGAGACGAAAAAATAAATAAATAAATAAATAAAACAGCAAGTGACCCTGTTTACAGCAAAACCTTAAAATATGGAAACAACTCAAGCTGCTCATTTGTACACAGTAAAATATCAAATGGCATTAGAGAGAAATAAAAAGCGATCGTGATTCCTCGTTATGAGACAGATGACAGTGATTCCCGTCTCTAATTAGTGTTTTTAGGGTGTGTGTGTGTGTGTGTTTTTCCTAGTGTGCATGTGTTAAGTAGACAAACAACTCCTTAGCATCTGTAAGAAGTATCAAGAAGCTGGTCTAGTCTTTTTTTCTTTTTTTTAAAGTAATTTGAACATTAGAGTTTTTCTTGTTTTTAATTCAGTTGTACAGGAGAATAACAGCTGTCATGTCATGGGTGGATGGTCTGACAGCCAAGCTGGGTTGAAATATCCAGATCTTGCACTGCGTACACATAAAAAAGTCGCTTTTTAATCACATGAAGGTGTCTTACCTTATAGAAAACTTATGCATTTAGAAGAAAAGAACACCGTGAAGTAATACTAATTGGTGTATTTTTTATTTTTTATTAAATTTATATTTGAAAGAGTTGAGATCAGCTCATTGGTTGGGCATCTAAAATCCCAGATTTTTAATGTAGATGTATTTATCGTTAAGAGCAGCTGTCTGTCTGGCTTCCTCATTTGCTGCTTTCGTAAAGCATCTGTAATGCTGGCCGGTGTTTGAAAGCCGAGGCCACAGGTCGTACAAAAGATGAGTAAAGAAGATAAAACGTTACACAAAGCAGCATTTTTGAAACGGGGCACCGTGGAACATACTGCTTCAATTAAAGTGACAGAAAGAAAACAATCAAAAGACAGAAACTGTCTTCCATTCCTTCTTCGTGTAACTCTCGCATACCGACACACATGAACACACAGCAGCCTCGGCCTCTGCCAGCTACGTCCACCAACAACAGGCCCCGTCTGTCAGACAGCATTACTCGTCATTGCGTTATTCGGCTCTCTTTGGTGCACAACAAAACAAAATAACGCCATAGCAACGTCTGCGCTGTGCCGTGGCAGATCCGAAGTATCGCAAACGCGGCCAGAGATAAAGTAAATTAGCCCTGCGTGATGAGTCCACCATGTCCATCACTGCGAATCACTCAGCTCTCCTTTTAAAGTGAACCAGATGCCATCGGAGCAGGCTCTGTAAAAAAAAAAAAAAGGGGGGGATACATGGTACGGCGATAATGAGAGAAGAAGAAATAAGGAGCTGTTTATATGAACTGATTTTTCAAGGTGATGTAATGAGAACTCAAAACTCTGAAGCTAATTTGAGTTGAGGAACCAAAGAGCATGTAATGCTAAATTGTTAGCAGAAAAACGCCTGTCATATATTTATTCATACAAAAAGACGCAGCTGAAACACTGAAGGTAATTTAAGTCCCTCCTAAGGTAACTCACTCCAGAGAGAAAATAAAGGAGTGAGAAAGTTTCACCCAAAACACTCCTGCAATTTGATTCACTGCGCTGAACGGACGCCATATTGTTTTGAACCTGCACACATGCGGAACATTGATAAGACAAGATAAGCTAAGAAAAACTAAACTGATCTAAGCTAGGCTAGGCTAACAGTAAGCCTAGCAATATTGTTATTATTGCAACGAATAAACAACACAATTTAAAGTGCGGTTTGGTTCAGTTTCAGAATAGATACAGATAATAAAAAAATACGTACAAAAAGTAAAAAGTAGGACAAGAAGACACACAAAAACAGAGTGAAGAACAAACAAATAAAAAAAAAAATAACTGAGCACAGAGAGGACATAGGTGCAGAAAGTCCATAACTTAACCAAAAGCTTTTTTCTTCTGCCTTCATGAATGATGCTTAAATGCACACGGGAACAGTTCAGGTGCAGATCATGCTCCAAAAGTGGATTTTAAGGACTGCACATTTACTTTGTACATTTAATTTTTAACATACGATTTTTGGACAGATTGGGGATTTTTCCACCTTTTGTGACCAGAGTGAACACACTGTGATCTTTGAGTGCCGTTACACCCCACAGCGTGTAGTCGAGTCATAAAAATGTCCTGACTTGTTCATATGTTTGCATAATTGCAATTACATAAATAGAAGAGTTCAAGTTGCTGACAAAACAAGCAATAGAGTAGCCAATAACCAATTGTTCCTCAAGCTAAAAATGGCTCAACCCCGGGGTAACATGAAGGATTTGATCCAGAACACAAGAGCCTTCTGTCTCTGTGAGTGCTAATGTCTGGCTGGGTCTCCCTCACCGTGGCCATGACTCCAAAACTTCTTGTTTGGTTTTACGTTCAATTAGAGACCACCGAGGGAAGAGCTTTAGTAACGTCTGAACCACTGAGAAGCCGCATCACGTCGGGTCAAGAAAACCAGCTGGACAAACAGCTGAAGCAGCTCAGCTCGCGGTGCGCTACCCGATACATAAAGTCAAATCAATATGCAAAAGCGACGGGCTCAGCGTGACGAAACAGAAAAAAAAAAAACTTTATTAGTTTGCATGATGGCTAGCAGCCTGTAACGACGACATTTTGTTGTGTGTGTGTGTCTGTGTATGCGTGTGTGTGTGTGTGTGTGTTCATTTTTGGGTAAATTGTCAAGGGAGCGATTGCGTTTAAAAGTTCACGCTGAAATTTGCATGAGCGGGTCGGTCAAGGATCCACACTCTCTTCTGGTGTGGAAGTGGGGGAGAAAACAAAGCAGTGTGGGAGTGTGTCCAATCATTACTCTCCCACACACACAGAGACAAGGAAACCTGCAAAATTCCTCACACACAATCAGAATCCCACACACACACACTCAAGCAGCACACCACGGGGCTCTTTGGCCTCCTCCATCTTTCTTATTCTAATCTCAGTCTAATCTTTTCTTATTCTTACCTCCCCAAACCGACTCATATTTCACCTCCCATATCTTTACATTTTCTATTATCCACCACTGAAAAATATGACCGAAGCAGGAGGTGTTTTGAAATAAAATATGAATCATCTCAGATAAAGATACAGTGTTTATTTATTTATTATACAGGGTTTTTTTTTTTTTTTCAATCCCGTTAACCATCTTTGGCCTGTGTTTGCTGCCTATACCCTATTTCTTCGTAATTCTCCGTGAGATATAGAAGTTGTTCTAACAATCTGGTGATTTTTTCCGTCAGTACTGCATTGAGTTTTTTTCGATTTACAAAAAAAAGAAGAAAAATCAGCCAACAAAAAACATAAAAAGTTTCCTCGTGAAATAATAAAAAAGAAAAAAAAAAAGAAAAAAAGAAGAGGGTCTGCTGACCAGCTAGTGGTGTCTGATCAGATTGGGACACCCAGAATGCAATGCAGTTCACACAAACCTATAAGACCCACACAAACACCAGTCTCCTTATATCTGCAACTCTGCCAGATATATATAATAGAGAGAGAAATAGGAAATATGAAGCCTTCAGCCACGGCGCAGCCCCCGTTACATATGAGGGGAGATCCCATCGGCCCGGCTCTGTATTTAGTATTTCTCGTGAGTAATCTTTTGTCATTTTATCACAAGAAATGAAATAATGGGGCAATCCTCTAATGAAAAATGAGGCGGTCGCAGCGGCACAGGAGAGACCGAGAGACAAAAAGAAGCAAAGAGGGGGGAAAAAAAAGAAAAAAGGAGGAAGAAGTTGGGGATTTCAGGCTTTCGAAGAAAAGCAACTGGAAAAAAGAAAAAAGAAAAAACATGCACGTTAAATACAAAGAGCATCCCAAGAGTGACAACAGAAAATATCAAAAATGTATCTTTTTTTATGGTTTTGGTCAGTGTGTTTTAAATTTATGACAGAGTTTTATGGCCGTACAAAGAAAAAAAATTGTACAAAAATAAACTCTAAATAATGAGAATAAAGTCAGAATATTAGAGGAATAAAGTTGTAATATTCGGTATTGTGTTCTCACAATACTACAACTTTATTCTCATATTATTACATCTTTATTCTCATAATTTTCCTTTATTTTCTTAGCGTGGCCCTAATACTCTGTTGAATTCAATTTCTCAAACTAAAGGTTTGTAGGTAAAGATACGGTAGTAGAATCCAGCTCGAATCATTAAGTACTTGTTAATAACAAAGAACTCCTGCTTGGAGCATCTGGACTCTGGTCGTTGTCTGGTTGTCTGGTTGCTTCAGATCTCGATGTGGTTCATTGTACATCAGAGACTCATCAACCATCATCACTGGCTTTCCTTCCTTCACATAAATAGAGTCAGTCAATCAGCTGTCATGTCATGGAAGATCAAAAACAATCAACTAAAAAGAAACTATGAAATCCTTCTCCAGTTTGTGTAATGCGCAGTGGTTCTTTATGGCAACTACTTGCCCTTTTGGCATCTCCCCACCATAGAGTTGCCACAGGACAGCAGCCTCAGTTGCCTCCACAGTTGCGTGCGCACAGACTTGGAAGATGTCGCCCTTCCTGACGAAACACTCCCTGGATTATTCCCAGGTAGGGAAGGAGCGAGGTTTGAGCCAGGAGCTTCCGGGTCAGCGGCCAACTTGCTCTACCACCGGAGCCGCTGCCAACCCCTCCTATAGCGGCTGCTATATTCATAAAAAATTATAAGCTGTCTTCTTTTCAGAAGCTTGTGTAACATTTAAGTTTTAATCAGCTGGAATCAGAAATGACTTTTTGGGTCGTAAGAGTTGCTGATCCCTGATCTAAACCAATCAGATAAGGATCCACTGGGGAACTGCTCAGGTGGAAAAAACGATGGGACAACTGCTGTATTTTCTTTTCATTTTCCAAATGTAATCCTTTTGGCCAACATGCCAAAGGTGCTGAACCTTCAAACGTGGTGGTGGCAGCATTATGGTTTGAAGAAGTTTCTCTAAAATCAAATGTTAGTTTCGTTAGCCCGATTTTGAATACCAAACTATGAAATATATTCTTGTCAAACTCATACCAAACCACAACATGTGGTTGGGAACCTTTGGTTTAGAGCAAAAGCTTATTTTTTTGTGGCAACTGAAATGTATACTTCTTATTTAGTCGGACTGATTTTTAACCTATTATACAAACGGAAATGGGAGAAAAATGATCCGTCTCTAGATGTGCAAAGCTGGTAGAGGCATAACACAAGCGTATGTCAAGGAAACAGCGGCCACAGAAAAACACTGACATATGCATGCCACACTTTTCAGATCTGTGTGCTACCACCTCACAGTTATGCACTTCTATGTGTTGGTCTACCTTAATGCGTGAAATCTCAATAAAGCTGCAGTTGGATTTGTGGCTTTAACGTAACAAAACGAGGAAAGCTTTTTTTTAAGGCGCTGTTAAAACTCCTGCAAAGCAACAACAAAAAAATAGAAAACAATTAAAAATCTGACATTTCTCCTTTGAAAGCCAGCAGATTTCAAGCCTAATTTAGATGAAGATATGTATCCTCTCGCAGAGCGGCGACAGAGAAGAACTCGCTTCCTCTTACACAATCAGGAGTCTTTCATCTCCTGTAGCTGCAGACAGTACACGTCTGCATGCATGCAGCTGTTGTTAAAGGTCTGTGTGACAGACAGTCTCTCCCTGCATGCATATGTGTTTAATTAAAGGCAGAGTTTTGGCATCCCAGGCCACCGCTGCAACCCTCACACACACACACACACACGCGCGCACGCGCACACACACACACTGAGGGATTGAATAAGCAACAGAGGGAGAGAGACTGGCCCTAATGTGCATAATTAACTTAACCCTCATCACTTGACTTTAAAAGGGCTGTTTTGAGGACAGAGCCAGGCAAATGGAAGCTGGGAGAGCAGTCCTTTATGTCGGAAACAGTCATTACGGCATTTTGGAGCGTTTTCAAGCTTCATCTGATTTTTGTTTTCTGGTTTCGGAGGACGGTTTTCGAAAAGTATTGTGGGACGAGACCAGCTAGAAATTTTAAACCGCTAAAGGAAAAAAAGAGAAAAGACAGGCAGTCATCCAACGTGTAGAAATATCTTTTTTTATGGGTCAGGTAAGGTAATGGGAGCTAAACTTTGAAGTGACTTAGGGCAAACCTGTAAAAACATTTCAACGTTATTTCAAACTACTCAAAGGGTTGTGATTGCAACTTTTTTCATTCTTACATATTCTTAATACTTTTGTAAATGTTTTCTTCTTCATAAACTTACAATCAACTGATAAAGGATTGTATTGTTGAAATTTATGGTACAGTCACCATCCTATGGGGATGGAGGATTTTATATAAGCCTGTTGGACTTTTGCCTTTTCATGCAGTTATTTGTTTTTCTCAACATCTAAACTGAACTATTAAGAAGCTACGGTTTCTGCACTGCTGCTGCTTACTGCTCATCAGCTGGCTGAAAGAAGGCTGCCACACTTTTCATTTGCTTACAGAAAGAGATAAATTCCAAAATATTTCTTCCCAAACTAAACTAGCATCATCCATTTTTGTTTTTAAAATAATATTGCTTTGAAATGACAGTTACTAAGGAGCATCTCCGTATTTTTTTTAAGACTGTATAAAATTCAAAATATCAACAAATGAATGTCGATAAACAGAATTATCTATGACATGACATGTTATACAAACAAATTGGAGTCATTGTTGAAATATTTAAGTGTGCAACATTGCAATCGCAAAGGAACGCTTGTATTCAGTATGACAGATGTGCTTTAAACAACGCATTCAACCAATGAGACGAGGTTCTGCTGTCCTTTAGGCCCGATGCTGATACGGATCTCAGCGCTTTTGATAATAAAGCTCGGGGAGAACAGCGGGGACACTGTGATGTTAGAGAAGTGATCGAATGTGGGTTAATCGTTACACTCACTGCAAAATGAAACACTGATAGAGCAGCGTCAGGCTTTACTTACGTTGTGCAGCTCAAATCCTAATGAAGTGTGGAAATTAGTCCAGAAACGGGCTCAACGGCACATTAGTGCACGGAAATGTGAAATACACTTTCAGAGTTTTGGCTCTACAAAAGTTTACATTATACAAAATTGGTTAAATGGCATGTCCTACAGATAATAATAATCAAAAACACAAAGTATGCTGTCATAATTTAACAGACTGAACTGTATTTGACTAGTTGATTTTCTTTTTTAAGTAAAATCTATTTGATTGGGGCTGCAGCTCACGATTATTTTAGTAATCGATAATTCTGAAAATCAGTTTGTGAGGCGATGAAATTGGAAGATTTTTTTATAAACTATGTAAAATACATTAAAAGATGCAAACGAACAATTCGGTTCCTGTTTTTAGATAAGAAAATAATCATTTTACTACCTAAAATAAAACAGCAGCATTCTTTTAGTGAACACTTGATCATTTGTAGCAAAGAATGCAGCTAAAAAAGAAACAACTTTTAACATCAACATGTGAAAAACTGAGTCTTTCCTCTTGACCTAACATCAATACAATCGATGATCTCATTATTGACTGTTTTTTTTACGGCTTTTTTTGTTTGTTTAATCAATTATTAACTGTAAATTAAAGATTTTATTTTACAGAATTTGAACCAGGTGAAGCTAAAACTAAAACATAAGGAGTTCTGGATAGAAGATGTTTACAGATAAAGTTTGTTTTTGGTCTTAAAATTAAAAATGTACTTATGTTTATACAGTTTTGACTTAATTACGGCTCCGAGTGTGTTGGTCTTTCAGCAAACGGCCTTTTTTGAGTTTGTATCCTCTTATTAATTACCCCTTGACTGAATTAGTTAACGAATCATCACAATTAATCTGTTTAATCGCTTCAGCCCTACATTTGATCAAATGTGACATATATTGTTATCTTCATGACACTGTGAGAATCTCATCCCAGCCCATGCCTTGTCTCTTACGTTCGACTTTTTAAAACAAGAGTCAAGAGTTTGTCCCTGTATGTAAAACTCAAAGCAAATCGGCCAAATGAACCTGTCATGAATCCAGCTGAACGGGACTTGAGAGCCAGGAGGAGGACGGGAAAAGCTGGCCAAGAAAACCTCTCAGCCTCCGGCGTGGTTCCCCCCCCCCCTCTTCCTCCTCCTCCTCCTCCACCTCAACCTGCTGTGCCAGTACTGACTGCTACCAGCCACACACTTCACCTCCCATCAGGGTCAAGGTGGCAGCGAAAAGGTCAGCGCGGCGACAGCTGATTGGCCGGGATGAGCACAGTCAGCGAGCGGTGGCCAATGGGCATGCTGACGCGCCTGATGTGGCACGTGCCGCTCCGAGCGTCCTCCGTGCAACAACGGGCGAAAATGGAAAAAACAAAATAAAATGGAAAGCAGACTGCCCAGAACTGCAGGATCCGAGCTTTATCAAGAGGCTTTTAATATTCAAAACTTAAAAAAAAAAAAAAAAAAGCATTTGAAATCAGCTGGCGGAGCTCTGGTGAGAACTGAATTAGGCCTCGCATCTGCAGCTGCTGGACCGACTCCTGAGGTCCCCTGCGGCCCGGCGGCATCGATTCCGACTAATGAAGTATCAAGCCGACCACGCAAAGAAAACTAAAGATACAGATACTGAAGTGGCCGCGAATGTCCATACCTCCCACACGGAGGAGAGTCCACGCGTACCCCGACTAGCCGACCCGTTTTCAGCTTCCGATTCCTGGATTCAGCTGCAGAAAGGCGCAACGGCTTCATGAAAGGTGTGACAAATCAATTGAGGAAATTAGAATGGATATATTCATAATTCTGTGCAGTAAGCAGTGGGAAATGCATATTCATAATTGTCCGGTTTCTAATTACCCTCTAACCAGAGTGTGTGTGTGTGTGTGTGTGTGTGTGTGTGTGTGTGTGTGTGTGTGTGTGTGTGCTTATTAATGGGTAATTAGCTGAGATAAGAAACTAATAAGTGCTGTAGCTCAAACAGCAGCTCCTATTACACTGAGTCCACAAATGTAGCTGAAACAATATATTAAAAAAAAACATTCCACATACATAAAGAAGCATACACTGAGCAGGGCTGTAAAAAGTGCAAAGGGCCAAACTGCAGGGCTTTGCGTGCGTGTGTGTGTGTGTGCATGTGTGTGTGCCTGGCGGCGGAGCTGTTCATGTTCCTTACACTGGAACAGATCAAAGGAGATGCATCATTTTCGGGCATGTGTGTGCCCACCACTCTCCACATCCGCATCCCTCCCTCGACTCCCCCGCCCCTCCACCCCACCGTAACAAAAAACAATAAGAACCAGCAGATCCGTCGTCAGCGCCTGATGTGGACAGACAAGAGCAGGAAATGGATTTGGAAACCTCCTCCAGCGCTCTGTCACATTTCCTCGCAGCCCGCCGCTG